>NW_012150396.1:1327423-1327933 GCF_000956105.1 Propithecus coquereli | reverse complement strand
AGGGAGATCTTACATATTAAATTGTTTCATTGCTGCTAAAAACTTTTAAAAACAGGGAGAATAATTGCGCAGCAGAGCCTAGCTGAGGAGGTTAACTATTTAAATTGAAGTTGTCTTCTAAGTGAATAGAAGATTTTTCTATCATTTAATTCATGAGAACAAAGAAGTGACTATTTTCCATCCACCAGCTTGTGCTAAATTATAAACTATATCATGGAATTAATCTGACAGTATATTTTTGAACTTTCCTTTAATTAAAAAAAAAAGGCAATAGTTGGGTATGGTGTATGTAAATCTTACTGCTAAAAGTTCTGGATCCCTAAATGTGTATTCATTAATCGTAAGATGATACACTTTGAGAATCATTTATTCTTCATTTATTCAATAAACACCTGTGACGGTGCCAGTCACTATTCTAGACACTGAGCATGCAGACAGTAAATAATGTCAATACCATTTTTAGATGTCTTACTTTGGGTTTTGGACAGAAACCTACAAACATTTTGAAAC
>NW_012150396.1:1321524-1323188 GCF_000956105.1 Propithecus coquereli | reverse complement strand
CAAAAAATTACTGAACTACATAAAACTCTTTCCAACAGAGCAGAATTTGTCATCAGGGACTTATGAAATAATTTGTGAATTGGAAATTAATTTGTGGAGTTAGTGTGTGCCATGCAACATGAATCCTCAATTTTCATTTGCTTCACCTGTCATAGGTCTCTCTTGGAAGCTTATGTTGATTCTGAGAGACAGAATCGTATGTGGTCACTCATTCACCTGTCCACTCAACAAACATTTACAAGTATCTGCAATATTGTGATGACTGCCAAGCACAGATTGAAAGATGAGCTAAGAACCATCCACAAGGTACCTGAAAGCCCCAGCATATATAACTGCAAGACGAATGTGACAAGATCCATAAGAAACATAAAAGAGCTATTCAAAGGACAAAGAATTAGGAAAAAAAAAATCCCTCTGGCTAGAGAAAGAAAGTAGATGTGGGAGAGGAAGTTAGAGACAGCTTCGTGGAGGAGAAAGCACCTGAACTGGATCTTAGGGAGCTTGGCCACAGCACTAGGTGTGCTCACTCTGTGCGGAGGGTGGCGCCGGAAGTTTCTCCCTTCCTGTGAACATGCTGCTTACTTTTCCTGAACAACCATTGCTCCCGTGTCTGCCAGGCTAATCTAACTTATTCAAATCACAGCCTCACACGTGAATCTCTTCAGGAAACCTTTGGTGATACCAATCTCCCCCAGGCCATATCCACATGCCCTCAAAGGCCCTGTAAACAGCTCTATCACGGCTCTCACAAACCACTGCATTTGCCAGACTGTCCTCCGCACTCACAGACCAGGTGATATTTGAAGACAGAATCTCTTTCGCCTCTCTATTCCTAAAAATTACCAAGATGCCCAGCACAGTGGGTATGAAAGGCCTAATGATGAGCTGAATAAATGGATAAAAAATGTGGCAACTCTTAGCTAGCAAACCACTTAGGAAGCTATTTAAAAGAGGTGAAGCAAAAAGGAAAGAGAGCTCAAATTAGGATGGTGAAAAACAAGGAAGAGATGAAAAAGGTATTGAGATGGGGAAAGGAAAATAAAGAAATCAGGCATGCTTGAAAACCCAGGAAAATTATGGCACCATTCACAGAAGGGAGAAGTTGAGAGTCCACTGGGGACATGCAGAGTTTGGGGCTGGATTAGTGATGAATACACCTCAGCAGAAATTCAAATCCAGAATATTGCCTCCAGGTATCTCAAAGGTGCTTATTTCCTCACCAAAACAGCAAATTTAAATTAAACACTAATGGCATATTGGGACATATCTCAGCTATCCATAATTTCTTTATAATAGGATAAAAAACTAATAAATTTTCACATACTCTATTTACACTCAATAGGCTAGTTTTACATAAGTTATTCTTGCCTTATTTCAATGTGCATACATATAATTACTGAAACGTCTTCAAAAGACATAAGAAGAAAATAACTTCCTGTTACTAAAAACTTCGACGTAATTTAAGCTTTTCCTAGACCTTAAGGGAGAGGGTAAAATTGTATACTAATATATGAAAAGTAATGTATTCTATTCCATGAGTTTATACATATACAATACATAATAAAATAAACTACATTTTACCTAGATAACGAGGGCATAGATTTTTTCCATTGGTAACTGACTGGTCAACTGAGATCATCCAGTTAATTTAAAAAAGACCCAGG
>NW_012150396.1:1288859-1316943 GCF_000956105.1 Propithecus coquereli | reverse complement strand
TGCAGAGATCGTAAATTCACTAAGTCCTCAGTGCTATGGAATGTTATATCAAAAATAAAAGCATGGTATTTTTTCTTCAAGAATTTATAATGCAATTTGAGTACAGGTTAAACAAATGTATACATTCAAAGGTACAAATATCCTATAACCAGCTTTAATTGGTGTGACAATATAAAATTAAGTTGTTGAACATTTTGAAGGAAAAATACTGTAATTTTTATAAGTGAACAATAGTAATAGGTAAAACTGACAGCATTTTGCAATTTAGGAAGTGACTCTGATAAAATCACTGAATTCATAGAACATCCCATGAGACCCCATAAGCATGTTTTCCCGTTTTACGGATGAGAACCAAATTTATAAACTAAGTAGTAGAGCTAAGATTCAAATTAAGTTCTCACAGCTAAATCAAGGGGGCCACTGGATTTGTAAGTTTCACATACTTTCATATAAGTAATCTAATTTGATCATTATAACAATTGTTGGATAATAATAGCAGTTAATATTCATTGAGTACATATTATGTGCCAGGTTCTATTCTATATTAATTCATTCGCTGCACATAAAACCCTATAAGGAAGGGTTCTATTATTACCCCATTTTACAGACTTAAAAAAAAAAACTGAGGGCCAGAGAAAACAGGGAAAGTGTCCAAGATCACACAGCTAGCAGGTATGGGGATCAGAATTCAAACCCATAGCATCTGATTCCAGTGCCAGTGATGTTCTTCACCAGCTCCCTTGTAGGTAGGTTAACAGACAGCAGGTTAAGAAACTTGCCCAAAGTCACAAGGGGAAAAAAAAATTGCAGAGAAAGAACGAGAAACCTGTCCTCTAACTCTTCACCCTAGCTACATTTCCTAAATGTGGAATAATTACAATCATTAAATCCAGAAGGGGCATGAAGGTTTCGCGTATAGGTGGTTCTCTGAAGCAGAGTGTGAGTAGGTGAGCACTCTCAACACTGAGGGGCAGGGTGGGCAGGGAGGAAAAAAAGCCATCAGAATAGAGAAAACTTATCTTCTATAAATTGAAGGCAGAAGAGAGTAAAATGTATGTGAACAGATCCAAGTGTATTTGTCATTTTGAAGAAGGGAGTATGAATTGGGATGGGTGAAGAGGAGAATTAAGGAAGTTAGTAAAAAGTGAAGCACTACACTGATTTGTTTTGAGAGAAAATTTAAAGCCGCTAACAGATTTGGAATAGGTGTTGTAATGACCCCAAAAGGAGTGATGCCCACATCACTGCCAAAAGTACCTAGCACACAGGAAAAAATAACATAAGCACTGAAAGAATCTGACTACACATTTTCATTTCTCTTTTTCTTTCCTTTTTATTTATTAAAATGTCATTTATAGTTTAGCAGCGCCTTTTCATTGTCAAAACCTTTCTGTGGAGTAGAGACCAAGATGAGAGCATAATTAGCATAACATACTTCTCATTAGTTTCCATACCATGATTCAATGGTGCTGGTTATTTTAGCATACAGATCTTCCTTAGAATCATATTAAAATCAGATGAAGGAAATTACAACAAATGCCATTCAAATGAATAAGCTGAAATGCCAATCTAAACCTAAAGTATATGTTAAAAGTAGAATTTGCAATAAATATAGAAACCAATCACAGCAGGGACCAAAAGCAATGATGCCAGGACACTAGTAAGAAGCACTTTTAAAAAGACATATTAAATGAGGAAAACTAACCCTAATGGAATTTCTTCTCTCATTACTTAAAATAAACCAGGTCACTGAGATGGGTTTACACTATGGTATTTTGTTCATTTTAATTTCATTTTTATTTCATCAAACCATAAATTCCCATGGAAATACCTTAGACACGTGTCCACAATAATTGGAATGCCTAACATTGCAGTATAAGTACTTTTACATGAGTTCCACAAAATAAAAAGAATGCAGTGAGATCCCTCCAAGTTTTTTGCTTATGTCAACAGCTATTTTATGAGTATGAATTATCTCTGTGGCTATAAACTGCATGTGTAAAATACATTACATGAGTCTGTGTAAAGCCTTAATGTGCAAGACCACGTAAAGGTCTGAACTGCACACAGAAACATCAAAATAAAGCTAAACTTCCTAGAATATAGCAATCATAAATTTTTTCTTCTCAAAGCCATTACTGTTAAATATACCTTGATGAATTAAGTTCAAGTGTAACTACAATTGAAACATATGATTCAACTGAGCTGTGACCTATTTTTCTTCTCAAAAGCAAAAGGGAATTATGACAGTTGTGAGACTTACATTTTTCCATTCAAGGGTACTTCTAAAAGTTATTTTACACTACAGCTAAAAGCAAAATGCACTTAAGTAAAATTTGCTTCAAAGTATAATTATTTATGCTACTGCTGTTCACAGGACAGATAGAATTTTAATAACAATTTATTAAATAATAATTATATTTGCTCATTTATTTTTAAATTGTACAGACCAAGAGGCATTCAGGAAGGAAATAATCTTAATATGCAATACGATATCTAAGTCTAAAATTTAATTATAACTACATTATATATTTACATACAACAGAATCAACAATCAACAAGACAAACACAAAATTAACGTATATATATGGTTAAAAATACCCACCCCTAGCAGAAAGCTTTTTGGTGTTGATAATTTTGGCAGCATATTCTTGTCCAGTAGGGATTTTCATACATCTTCTCACCACTGAGAATGCCCCCCTGGAAACCAATAATTAGCAAGTCATCAATACAATCAGATCTGATATTCCATTAAAAATTTACAAAATTTGAGCATTTTTATTGATTTTAGTGGATTGTCAAATTCTCAGTGTACTACAGTAATATCCAGAAAATGAAAAATTCTTCCTGAAAACCCAGGCCTTCTTTAACGTTGAAGAATAAAAGTACATTTTATTTAACTGGGAACACACATTATTAATCAAAAAAATGAAAGGAACTGGCAATTATGACTGCTCTTGTTTGCACACGAAATTTGAAAACATTTTACAATACACAGCACCAAATGCTACGAGAAAAACCCTGCAAAGAACAGAGCTGAGGAGGAGCAGCAAAAATCTGCTGCCTATTTATTTTAGTGGGGAAAAACAATTAATGTGGCTCCAAGTAAGTAAACACAACGATTATTTTTATTAAAATATAAATCTTGAGCACATTTGTGTGGTTTAACAAATACTGGTACGGTGATTTCTCTATGTCCTGTTTGGGCTGGGGGAAGGGAGAGATTTGAATTAAGCTGCTCTTCCGACATATTCTCCATGTTTTAACAGTAGACAGTATATAAATATATAATTTTCATTACATTGGAAAATATTTACATTTCCTGTAATTCAACGGTATAAGCCAACAACACACACAGAAACGCACCCCCTTCATAAGTAACAGTCGAAACTAGCAATAGAGGAATTAGGCTTGGGTTTGATGCTACATAAATCAACATTCATGGCTCGGCCCCTAGGTCCTCAGTGGGTCTCCTGTCTCCTTCCTTAACATCTCCAGGTAGTTTTGCCAGTGGGGTATAGGAGGTGGTTTCAGACAACGCCAGGCTTCCCTTGGGAAGCGCTCTCCCAGTTTCCAGAGGGCTTTTCCGCTGCCTGTATAAATAAATCCTCTGAAAACGCAAAGGTGCACGCGTAAATCCTAGGAAGAATGCTGGTGAGCGAGCAACCTAGTGCAAAGAATGACAGTGGATATGGGGCAGGGGGTTGGGTTCTGTTGGGTGGCCCTTTTCCTGGACAGAACAACTACTCGATGCGAAATAGACTCTACGCCAAGTTGAACTTTCGGCATCGATAAATATGGCACCGTCTGAGGCGGTGAGTTCTCATCCGTACGTGGGTCACACCGCCGACACGCCGGCTAACCAGGAGGCATCTCTATTTACAGAAAACATGATCTATGTTGCATTTTACATGGGTTCCAGTTTCCTTGCCAGACACACGCGCGCACACACACACACTCACGCATGCACACTTCTGAGGATGACAGCTACAACTGCAGAGATCGTAAATTCACTAAGTCCTCAGTGCCGGAGGGCTGGGGGAGCGGAGAGGTGGGGTTAGGGCTTACCAGAACTGGCCACAGTGGGTGTGAGGGTCCTACCTAGCCTTTCTGTGCTGCCCCCCTTACTGAGACAGCGCCTCCCCCGAAGCTGACAAACCAGGGGCCTTCCTCCCTCCCCTCTGGTCTCCCGAACTCCCTCGCCCACCACTGAGGCCGGAGGGTCGGGGGCACCCGACCCGCCCTCTGCTGGAAAAGGGACGTGAGGATGCCGAGCAAAGGCGCTTACTTTCCGAGCTCCTCGAAAAGCTGATACTCGTCCGTGAACCTGGTGCAGGTTGTGGTCGAAGCCATCCTCGGTCCGGGCTGCGCCCCGGCTGGGAGAGCGACGGACGAGAGCGAGCAGACGCGCGGCTAAGCCCGGGACTGGCCCCGCGGCGCTGTCACCCAGGGCCGCCCTCACTTTCCTCGTCCGAAAGTAGCTCGCCCGCGAGGGAGTGTGCGCAGGGGCGGGGCGGCCGGGGAGACGGCCAGACAGGGTGGCGTGGGGTCCCCTCCCCACAGTCCGCCGAGCCGCCGCCTCCTGCGGGCCTCGCTTCCTCCTTCTCCTCAGGACGCGCCACCAGCCCGTCTTCCAGCCCCTCTCCCCAAATGCAGGGGCAAAGTACTCCAGAAGTGGGGGCCGGGAATGAAAAAACAGCCGGGCACGGGGCAAGTGGCGAGCGGTTGCGAAACGAGCCGCACCGGGGCAGGAGCGGGGTGAGCGGAGGGGCGGGAGTCCGAGGGGGCGGAGGCGGAGAGCCGAGGGCCGAGGCCGCGGAGCCGGGAGCGGACCGCGCGAGCCCGGCGGCAGCTGTCAGCAGGCGCAGCGCGGGGCGCGCCGGGGCTCGGCCGGGCGTGCGCGCCCGGGACAGGCCTCCCTCCGGCGGGCAGCAGCGGCGCCGCGAGCGCCAGGCACCTCAGCGGCCTCGCCTCCCCGCTCCCGCGCGGCTTTCAGACGGCGCGGCGAGAGAGCGCGCTCGGCTCGGGCGAAGCCTCGTCTGCCGTCCCCGGGCCTCGTCTCCTCCCCCGGCGCCTCCCCCGCCGCTCCCTCCGCCCGCCCGCACTCGCTCCTCTCGAAGCCCCCTCCTCGCCGGCCCCACACCTCCCTCTAGCGACTCCAACCCCGTCCTTCCGCGGCTCGTTCCCTCCGGCTCACGGACGAGCACCCCGTCCAGGGAGAAGCCAGGTGGACGGTGAGGATGTGCGAGGGAGAAACCTGGAGGCGCTTTAGGCGAATGAGGCGAGACATCAAAATGACCAATTTAAACCTGCAGAAAGACGCCTGCCCAGATCTGGGGCTGATCTAGTGGGAAGGCGCGGGGGGATTCGTGGGCGGCCCAGGGCAGCCGCCAAGGGCCAGGGGGGCCCACGCCCCGACTTGGGGCGCCGGGCACTGGGGACCTCTCCGGACCGCGGCGGCCGGGGGAGCAGAGCGAGGGGTAACCACTTCATCTCGGCGCCGCTCAGTGTAGACGCGGCCGGATGTGGGCAGTCGCCGCTTCCAGAGAAG
The DNA here is from genome assembly GCF_000956105.1 of Propithecus coquereli. Lineage (NCBI taxonomy): Eukaryota > Metazoa > Chordata > Mammalia > Primates > Indriidae > Propithecus > Propithecus coquereli. The sequence goes on along the minus strand of NW_012150396.1, from coordinate 1,311,392 downwards.
GGCCCCCCTCCCACAGCCTGCGGCGGCTGTCGGGACCCGGCGCAGCCGAAGCCGCGTCCGCCCCGCCGCCGGGCGACCAGCGGGTGCGGGTTTCCCCAGCCTGACGGCACGCTCGCCACACCTCACTTCAGCTGTGACTGCCCCTCCCTGTCCCTCACTACCCCGCGCTGTTTTCCAGGCTGGGGGGCTTAGACTCGGGCACTCCCCAAAGGCTTTAGCTTTGGCAATGAATTGACAGAACGAAACCAAAAACTCCGCCACTCGGCCACACCTTCCCATCTCCTCAGAGTAACTCCCCTGTAACCTCGGTCAATTCTGATAGTAAGGCGGGTTCTCGCGAGATTTCCCTCTCGGCGGCGGGGCGGGGTAGTAGAAAGGTTGGGTGTCGGTCACGCGACCCAGTGGGGGCTGACGTCACTTGCATCACATGAACATGTCTAGCCTGTTTCGCTTTGCAAAGGGAAAATAGAAAAGGAGAGGTCGTATGTGCTTTGCTTGCAGGCGTAAAGATCCCGGCCAGATAGTGGCCATTGAGTCTACTCCTTAAATGGCTCTCAGAAAAGCCTCTTCACTGTAAGAATCTGCCGTGTTCATTAGCATATCTGCCATTGTTTTCAGTACACGGGAGAAAAAATAATGATGCATAACCTTTAAAATAGATACATTTTTGCCCATTGCTAAAACAACTTCTGGGCCTTCCTTCCAGTTCTAGGTCTTTAATAAACTGTGTCATTGCAAATTTAGACGCAGACCGAAAACAAAAGCGTTATGAAGAGTCTTTTTCTAATTCCTGCCTTTTGTTCTACAGCACAGCAGGGAACCCTAAAAACCTTGCAATCTTCTTGCAGATTGGCAAGGTGTTAAATTATATCATGGACTTAAAATTTCACAGCTGAAAAATAAAAGATAACTTGCAGTAAAAGATAATTGAGATTGAATGGCGTTGTTGCTTGCTCTCAGAGACTGCTATTAATTAATAAATTACCTTGCTCATGGTCACACATAATCCTAATTCCCTTATTTCCTGATTTGGGAAAGCCGTTCTTTTGACTCAGTTTTTATTGAAGTGCTGAAAATGTTCATAAATTTTAACGCTTATTATGACAAAATTATACGTATTTAGTATTTTGATTGACAGCCATGAAAAGCAAGAATAAACTTTGTGTAAAATGTAGTGCTACAGAAAAAGATACCAAAAACTGTGTAAAAGAAACATGGTGTCTAACTATTATAATTGGGCTATAAATGAAAATAAAACAATTTGTTCTTGACTAAAGATTTTTAATATATATCTTAAATATTTAGGAATATGGCTTCTAGTTATAATGAACTAATAATATGCTTCCCTGAATCTAAAAATGAAACAGAAAAAGTAAAATTAAAACAATAAATAACAGTAATACAAAATTTTACAACTGGGAAGAAAATGTTTTTTAAATATTCAAGTAACGAAATATAAGTACAGTATTTATCTCAGTTATTTAAACTCCCAGTAATTGTAAATGGTTATGATAATTGTGCGGTACAATAAAGGAAACATAACTGAGTTTTAATGCTGATGTATTATTAGACAATAAACATGTACTTTTTTATGCAAACACTGCTTCATCTACATATGCACTGTTCTTTTATCTATATTTTGTACTAATTAAAATATTTTTCTTATTTAAACAAATATTTGCAGTTATTTCTGAAGTTTGAACCTCAAGACAGTAATCAGGTCAAAGATTTTTTTTTTCTTTAGTTCCACTTCAATGTTATTTCTATAAAATAGAGTTAAAGTAGAAAAAGATGTCCATAAACAGAATAACACTGGATATTATTCCCTGTTTTAGTGCCAAATGTATTTACATTTTATCAGACATACTTAACAAATTGATACCATGAACAAAAGGGCAGGGAGGCAAAGAGGAGGAGTCAGTAAAGAAAAAAATATTCATTAAACTTGTTGTAGATAGTAAGGTAGACTTATTCAAAGAGCGCAGTGGGGATAGGGACTATTGCAAGCCGGTCTTGCAGTAGAGGAGAGAGATTGGACTCTGCTCTAAAGGACAACGGGTGACTTACATAAACTGAACAGGGTGGGGTTTAGTGGATATACAATTTTTTTTTTATTTCAGCATATTATGGGGGTACAGATGTTTAGGTTACGTATGTTGCCTTTGCCCCTGGATATACAATTATTAATACTAAATATTTTCTTTCTCTCTCTGACTACTTGGAATTAAAAAATTCCAAGACTTCAGTAGTCTCAGAAGGGACATGTTTCTAATACTTAGGTTAACAAAGACATAGTAACATCCATTGATTTCTCTTGCTATGATGTTACAAGATAAGAAACAATGAAGAGATAATGTTATCTCTATAGCTCCCAAAGTGCAGAATCCATCAGTAATAAGTAGATTCCTGTAAAAAATTGAGCAGGGGCTGTATTGTGTAGCCAGTCTGCACTGCAGATTTGGAGGCAAGGGAAAAATAGCAACTCGTTGTTGCTTTTTCCAGTTAATCTTTCCAAGCTATGATAACTTAACCATATAAAGCCAAACAGATATAATCTACTAATGATCAGGTAATCTATTCACCCGACCATCCATTAGGGAAAGATGAATTTGCAGATAAGGAAATAAACTATTCATAAAACAAAAGCTAATAATAGAAAAGATTTTCTTTGTTTCATCAGGTGCTAAAGGATTTAATTTTTTTCCTAAAAAAAAATAAATGTGTAAATAAACAAGAAAATAAGTGATATCCACACAATGAAGAAGTGGCACTTTTCTGTTAATTCCAAGTATATTGGTTAGCATACTTGATCCTCCATGAAGATACATGGGTACCTAACACTCTGCTGACAGAATTGTAGTAAGAAATTACATTGAGATGTATAAATCAAAATAACTGCGTAAAAGATTGTGGAGTCATTAAAAAATCGAAGAAAAAAAATTAGCAGATTTTTGACTCTTCTTATGTATACTCATAATGATCGTCACTGAGTTTCAAGTGTTGTTGCTTTTGCAACACTCATCACACTGGACTGTAATCAGACCATCAGACCCTTCTGGACAGGGACTGTCATTCAGTCCCCCCATTGCAGCACTAGCACAGGGTTTTTACAAAAATAGGTGCTCAAAAAAACCTTTGAAAAAACTAAATATCATCAATCTTTGTCTTGCAAAATATTAAAAAGGCCTACACTGTAACAGAGGGTAATGAAGTCTCTTTGTTGCTATATTTAATAGATCCTTTGTAATCCTGAAGTAAGTTGACTTCTCTGTATCATTTCGTACTCCTGACCTGAAATTCTCTGTTGATTTCCACGTCTGATACCACATGCTTAGCTCCTCGCCCGCACCCACATTTCTGCTTCCTCTTTTCTTCAATACTGTTCTGAGCACTTTTTCCTCTGCCTTGTGGTAAATAGTAGTGCTTTCAGGATTCTGTCTTAGGCTGCCCGTTTTCTTATTTTACATACCTTTCCTAGGCTACTTTAATAACTCTCACTGTCTTATCATGTGTCTTAAATTTGGCTCTGTAAATGTAGACCATGAGGCACGAATGTATAGAAAAGGGGTATATTGAGGCAGTGATCCCAGAGACAAAGATAATGTTAAAGGAAAAAATCATTCAGTGACACTTGCCAAAGCACAGTAAGGCAGACTTCATTCAGGACTATCCCAATAGGTACAGGGACGACTGCAATAGGGTTTTGCAGTGGGGGAGAGAGATTGGACTCAACTCCAAATGCAAAGACAAGAGGGCATTTATAGCCAAGGACAGGGGTGGGGGAGTGGGGAGAGGCAGGTGGATGGAAAATTACTTACTAAGAGGAAACATCAGGGGTAAGGGAGTATTCTGGCTAAACTAACCTAACGGATTCTTGTTGAAGTCAGGCTGGAGGATTCTGGATAAAAAAACTTAGCAGGTGTAGGGATCAAGGGAAAATTTCCCCCTTGCCTTCTGAAGTTTCCCTGAAAAATCAACTCACAAAAGGCAGATTAATTGGAGAAAAAGCATACAAACTTTACGAACCTTCAGCACAAAGATGCAAAGATACTGGGAAAGTTGTCTATTTTTATGCTTAGGTCCAACAAAGTATGGACAGCCATGTAGAAATATGATTGGACAAAAAGGTAAGATCTAATGCTAATAAGCTCAGTGGGGAAACCCAGCAAGGCCTGTCTATCTAGATTCTTCTTGGCCTCTCTGAGCATGCATTGCTTCCTTCTGGGTGTGGGGCAGGACCCTCTCTGGAATGGGGGTCTTATGGCCTACAGTCAAACAGGGTAGGTCAGATAATTTCTTTATGGCCACTTTTAAGACAGAAAGTTAGAGGGAAAGTTAGAGTAATATTTTCAGGTTTTATGGCTGCTTTTGGGGCAAAGGGGTTCTGGTTTTTATAACCCACTTTGGGGACCAGGGATTCTAGTCTCTATGGCTAGCCTTGGGGGAGAATGAGACTGAGAGACAGAGGGCGGGAGAAAGTCAGAGAAAAACCTTTTGCTTCTGAGGCTGCTTCTAAGGCCTTGATTTTAGGATATTGTTTTCTAAGTCCCAACATGGGATTTTTGCTAAAGCTGGGCTGGTGCAAGATGGACACGAAAGTCCAGAGATCAAGGGTAGGGAAGATGATTGAGAGGAGTCTAACTGAAATTTGGTCAAGGAGAGACTCTTTGTCAGTAAGTAGATAGAGGGAATAGGACAAAAACAGAAAGCGAAGCAGCATGTGCCTTCCTGCGAAGTGCCAGCATCAGCCTGACTTTCAGAAAGCTCAGGGGTATATATTATACCTACTTTTGTTCCCTTCGAGGTAAGGTAAGGGCTATCCTATTCCTTCACCAGCCAGGCATTGATCACCAGCTACGAAGGAGGGAAAGGGATGTCAACCCCCCTCCTGTGGGCTCAGCGTCAGGCCCTCATTCCTGGCAGGCCAAACAGCTTCAGTGGCTCCAGGGTGCGCCACTGAGGACAAAGTGAAGGTACTGGCTGTTGTTAGCAGAGTACAGAAGTGAGGTGGGCACACAGAACTGGGGTGTTGGCACAGAGCTGCGATTCCAGAGAATGGGGAGCAAAAGCACCAACAGAATCAGCCAGACGCCAAGATGTTAATGGCTGAGATCTGTCCCAGAGCTTCAGAGACGCGTTGCCAGCTCCCTATTGGAAATTTCCTCGTGGATCTTTCACCTCTGATTCAACATGTGTAAAATTAATCTGCCTTCCCTCTCTCTGCACTAGTGAAATTTGAGGGTCATCTGTAACAGTCCCCCTTCCTTACTCCCACAGTCACTCACAAGTCCCCAGACCTCCTACATTCCCACTGCAGTGCCTTAGTTTCGGCCACCGCCACTTCTCACTTGGGCTCAGGCACTTGGTCACCCTTCTCCAGAGAATTCACTCTAAAGAAATATAATGTGTCTCTTCTGAGTGTAGATGTCATTATTGTGAGCTCCTCGTATAGCCTTAGAAAAAGTTCAAAATCTTTAGTCCATACTGCACGGTATTTCCTGATCTGGGCACTGCTTAATTTCATACTAATCCCTTGTCTCCATACCCTAATTCTTTTTTTTTTTTTTTCAGTTTTATTATCTTACTTTATCTTAAAAGAGAGATTATTACAGCAAATCAGCAAACCCCATTACTTATTGTCTAACTTTAACAATTATCAATATTTTACCAGTCTTGGAGAAAAAGAATTTTAATACTAGGAAGAGCTATAATAATTAGGATAGTCACAATGAAAATATGACAAGCTGATCTGAAAAATCAGGAGAAATACAGGAGAAAATACAGGAGAAAACTGAAAGAATGGAAGTCAATCACTAAAACGTTGTTTTCCTCTGGCCCAGCATTCGATTTGGTTCAATACTCTAGAAGTAATTCCTAAACATTTCTAGAATTATCTAGCCACTTCTCTCTATTTCTCACCAGCAGCATTCTAGACCAAACTATCATCTCCTCTCAACCATTTTGCTGAAACTGCCTCCTGCCTCATTCAGCTCCATGAATAGTTGTGCTCTCTTCATCTCCAACACACAGCTGAAAGAATCATCTTTTGAAAACAAATTTGATCCCATCATTCCTTTGCTAAAATATTTCAGTCACTTCTCTAGTGATCTTGAAATAGAGACCAAAATCTTTCATAGTTTAAAAAGCCCTACAATGATCTCTTTCTGTCTATTTCTTAAATCTTGTTCCTATCCCCAAGTTCATAAATCTATTTTCCTATATTTTCCTCTAATATTGTTATACTTACTATGATTAGTATTTTAACCTGTCTGAAATTTATTTTTGTGAATGGTATGAGGCAGGGATCTATTTTCATTTTTCTCCTCAAATGGATAACCAGTTCTGCCAATGTGTTAACTGAATAGTCCATCTTTTCCCACTTATTTGAAAGAACTTTTTAAAAAAATCATATATTCATTTATTCATGAGATTGTTTCATTAGTCTTTATTATGTTCTATTTATCTATTTGTCTATTCCTCTGACAATACTCTTCTCTCAATTCATGTAGCTTTAGAGGAGGGCAGAATCTGTCTCATCATTCTTCATTTTCAAAACTTAACTTTATCTAAAAACCAGTGGCTTAGACTTTAAATCAGCTTTGTCCAAAGTTGAAAATTATTTTTCTACCATGTAAGGGCCAATGCCAAGGATTCACGATATGCTATGTATCAGGTAGATAGTACAAACTGAACTCAAAAAAGATTTTAGAATGTATGTTCTTAATTGATTATTATCAAATCTATAGAATTATAGTACTTCTGCTTCATTTACATAATGAGAGGTCCAGCTAACTTATTATTATTCAAGTACTACTTATTCGTTTTCTAGATCATCCAGGGCCCTGATATTTCTTATTCCTCTGCTTTTTGTTTCCTGAAGTTGACTATAGACTTGCTTATTCATTCCTTCAGAAAGCAGAAAAAGGTTTTAAAAATGTTTGCCTAATGACATAATGCATGTGGCTAAACTTATCCAGCAAGATCTTTTCCATCCTGCTATACAAATAAAGTTGGGACTGAACACATAGCTAGAAAACATCTACCAGATTTCCCTGACTCGAGATTTAAGTTTTTAGCAAAGGAATGGAGCAGAAGTGACGTATGCCACTTCCAGACCTGGTTCATAAAACCCTCCCATGAATGTTCTTAAATGTTCCTCACAGGTTCTAGATGACAGGGATGGCAGTTTCTAGGGGAATCTTGTAAGTATCATGTTGAAGTTTGCAGGGCCAACGCCAGCCTGGGGCCCTGAAAGACTTCACCCAGCAGAGCTGCTGTTAATGCGCAACTCCTGCTCTGGACCAAAGAAATAAACTTTTTGTTCTTTAAGGAACTGAATTTTGAAGATTGTATTTGTTTCTGTAATTTAGCTTACCCTATTTAAAACAAAGTATGTTTAAAAAAATTCTTAAAATCAAAAGTCCAGTACAAATATAAGTTATGATTATAACTTAAAGCTTAAGAATAAAAATTATTATTAAGGGATGAATGGAAATATGTTATTTGGATTATGGCCATACTTTATTTTTCCATGTTATGCCAGTATTCATTAATGTAGTAATTATTGAGAGTTAGCTATATTGGTGAATGGCCCAACTTCTATAAGAACAAGTCTCTGGATGGTTAAATAAGTAAAATAATCAGTTTAGCATTCTCACTTTCTCCCCCTGCCCCGATTTCCAGTCAATAGGGGAAACAGATTTTTTGAAGTTCTGGAAGCAATAACAATACCATTGGAAAGGGCTGTACACATTTTTCTTTAAAGCTCCCTCGTTTTTTAATGCTTTTCTGTTTCATTTATTATATCTGTGGGAGAAAAAAGCCTCAATTAGCAGCTTATTTGTGAACAACACCTCTTTTTCACAGCTACTTGTTTGTTTAACAAGGAAAGAGTGCCATCAACTTAAGAGTGAAAAGGTGTTTTTGAAGGTGGAAGCTGGGTGGGTTGTCAAAGAACATAGTAACAGAAAATAAAACAAAGTACCCCTGCAGCTTAAATGTGAAGAATGGTGTCATTAGTTTTGCAACATTTATTCTATGAAGTGTGTGTGTGTGCGCGTGTGCGTGTGTGTGTGTGTGTGTGTGTGTGTGTGTGTATATTAGGCCAGGTACTCTGAAAATATAATGTAGAAAAAAATAGTGTTCCCACTTTTATAGGATTGACCTTTGAGTGGGGCAAATAGGCATTAAATCAATTATTCATCAAAAATTTAAGTAATATATATGAAGAATATAGAGAATTATGAGAATGCATAATATCTTTCTTGGTAGAGTAGGCACAGAAGGTTTTTCTGAGAAAGGATGAGTAAAGTGAGATGTAGAGGATGAGTAGGAATTAGCTGGATGAAAGAGAAGGACAGGAAAAAGAATTTGGAGCATGACAAATTCAAGGAACTCAAAAGTTTCCAGTGTGGTTGGCAAAATGAGTCTGTAGGAGTAGACAGCAGAGGATCTCACAGGGCACTTCAAATTGCATGCAGAACAGCGCAGCAACACACTGCGAAGGTTTGGGAACGGATGTGACATTTCTGTAGGATGAAGTTCATTCTGGCTGCCTTGTGGAACGTGAATTTTCACAATCTGCAGTGATCAGCTTAAAAGGCAAGCTAAGAGCAAATGATAGCTTGAATTTAGATAGTGGTGGTGAAAATAAGTATAAATTAATATTTCAAATATATTTGGGAAATTCGTATTAAAATAAAAAACATTAATAATGGAGGCCCTCTGTGTTAATATAAATGAGATAAAACTGTGGACCACTTACGTTAGCATGAGAGGTTTTTCTTTTTCTTTTTTTTTGTTTTTAAACTCTGCCCAGGAAATTTAAGACTGTAAATCAATAACTTTATTGCTTGCTTCAGAAAATTCCTTCAGATCAAGTTATTAGAGACAGTAATCTGTCTCTGGGTCAAATAGCTGTTTAGCTATCAAGACTTACTTCACTGTATCCACCAACTTTAAACTATGATATCATGAACTTTGCCCAATTTCCAATCAATTCTCCTTCTTGAAAGACCTCTTTAAACCACTTGAGACCAGACTTTAAATTCTATAAATATCTCACCTATGACTTCCTTCTGAAACACTAAAACTCTATTAAGATGGTATTCTGCTGCAATGAGTTTGTAACGCTTTATTAACGGGTTGTCTAACAATATTGTGAGGAATTCAACAATGTAAACACAACAAGTTTGCAAATACTGACATAGTCATACAATAGATGCAATTATTATTATGCAGCATTAAATTATGCTGTGGGAAAGTACTGGCATAGAAAATGTCAGAACATGTTAATTAAAAATCAAAGTTATTAAAGAGTTCACATATTTCAACCCCAGTTTTGTGTTTGGTTGCATAGATAGATATTAAATTCTCTAAGAAAACTTTCTAAATGTTAACCGTGATTATCTATGGAGGTAGAAATATGAATGAATGTTTTCCAGATTTTTTTTTATTTTCCTTCACTGAATATGTTCTACTTGTAAAATAAAGTAATGAGTGCTATAAAGAAATACAACCTTTTCCTCTTAGGACTGCTTTTGCTGAATCCCACCAATTTTGATAACTTTTTCTCTCTCTTTCCTCTCTATCAGCAAACAGTGATTTGCCTGAAACACTCCACTACCTCGCTTGAAAACATCTACTGCCCTCCAAATCCTAAAGAATCAAGTTTAAAACCTATTGCATGGCATGCACAATCTTACTTTGTAAGATTTCTCCCTGACCACCTGTCCTCGTCCATACCTTTAGCTGTAAAGTAGGGGCTCCCTGACTATCCAAAACATTTTTGCTCTTCCAGGTCTTTGCTTGGGTTATTCCCCATCCAGCAATGCCTTTGTACTCCTTTCCTGTCTGGATGAATGCAGCATGTTCTTTAAGGCCAATGTAAAAGTCACTCCCTAGGAAAGGCAATTATTCTCATTCAAACAGCATCTTAAAAAGCTCTCCTCATTGACCAAAGTGAATTACAGTAAAGATGTTAAAACATATAGGCTAGTAATTGCAACATAAAGGTAAATGAAAACTTGACATGCTTATATAGAGTCTCCCAATTCAAAAGCTTAAGTCGTTCAATAAATATAAAGAATAAGTTGTCTATACCTCCAGAGTAGGTGCATTGGCTTGAATGTTTGTCCCCTCCAAAATCTATGACAAAATTTAATTGTCATTGTAATAGGTGACATTGTTAAGATATTAAGAGTTGATTAGGCCATGAGGGCTAATGGATGCCATTGTAAAAGGACAAGTTGGGCCCTCTCTCACCCTCTGCCTTTTCACCTCCTGCCACGTGATGACGCAGCAGGAAGGTCCCTGTCACTTGCCAGTAGCTTGTTATTGGCCTTCTAAGTCTCCAGAATTATAAGCCAATAAATGTATGTTCATTATGAATTACCCCTTCTGTGGTATTTTGTCATGACAGCACAAAATGGACCAAGACATTAGGAAAATAAAAGGAAGTTAAGTGTGTTGATATGATTAAAAATACCCACTTAAAGTCCACTGGGTGTTTAACATACTAATAACTCATAGGAACATATTATGTTTAACTACATGTTTTTGAGGGCCAGAAATGAACTAAGGGCATTGAAGCAATTCCTTCTTGTGAGAAGTGTTCAGAAACATTTGCAAGACACGTTTAATTACTGACAGCTTTTAAAAAAGTGAACTGAGACCCAGCTAAAGTTTTTCACGAGTGTCATGTGGCTAAAGGAATCATGGGTAGGACTGAGAAGTTATGATTCACTCTGTTTTCAATGTTGACTGTTAACATGAACTGATATTGCTTCCTAACATGTTCATATATGATGAATCCTGATGATTTCTTGAGAGGTTGGGTATTAAATTCAGCATACAGTTCAAGTTCTTTTTTGTTTTTCTGTTTCTTATTTTACAGCCAGAGTGAAGACCAGCCAAACCTTCAAATAATAGGCCTGCGTCCTGAGTCCACTGGCAGGCTCTGCCTGGTTGGCAGGTGGGCTTCTCTGTTCTGAGAAAGACAGGCAATATCAAGACCTCTTACGTTCTAGGAAAGAAAAATGTTGATGACTGGCCCACAGGATCTGAGAATTCAGAAAGGATCTGAGTCATGATGGATATATTTTTAAAAATTTATGCCAGCATTGAAGACATCTAATTCAAAACTGTATGAAAAAGGCACAAAAGACATTTTATAAAATAAAATTTGTTATCTTGAACACATTACATATCTGTTGCTTTCCTTGTTCAAAGGAAAAGCTTATTAGCCAAAATCATGACAAAGAAAAGGAAACTGACATGATTTAATGAGCTGATTGGTGGTTTTCATTTTAGATGATATTTTTTCCAAGAGTTATAAAAAACGTGAGAAGATAGAGCTTTAGGTAGAATTATTTCCATTAAATCAAATGGCTATGTTTTATGATTCCAAATATAAACATCTTAATCATTGCAATAAATATTTTTAATAATATGCAGTTTAGCTAGTTTTCTTATTTATTTTTCCTTTCCAGTTTTATTCATCACCCTTATATTATACTTTTAGGGACTGTATGCCCATTAACATCCACGGGAATCTTATATTCATTGCATGTTTTAAATACTGTCATTTATCAGTGTTATTCTAGAAATTTAATTACAAGTGTAGAGTATCTTCAAGCAGCCTAGAAAATTAGGTACTTGTAAATAATTTTTTAAGAAACCATTCTATCTTAGAAGTATTGCTTAGGGAAGAAAAAAATCTCTATAAAGTTGTGATGGGACCAAAGTGCTTTTGGGAAGACATGAAGGAAAGAAACCCCAATCTGTATGTCATATAAAGGAACTAAATTTAAATCTTATAGTCAATAGTTTTATAGAAAAATAACTATGGCATTAATATGTATAAAAAGAACCATAGACTGAAGAAGTTATGAGTTGCTATCTTTATAATAACTATTAATCAGGTTTTATGGGGAGTCATGATAGATTTGGGTTCTGCAGTTGGTTTGTGAAATGGAGAATTTGCAATGAGATTTCAAGAACAATCCATTTACAGCTTAATCTTGGGGGAAATTTTCTTGTGTTAAATACCACAACCAAATGTGTCCAGTGGTGGGATTGGGGTGGTCCCCCAGAGCTGATAGAGCAGTTCACTCCTTCAAAATTAATAAGGTTTCTTCTATTTCAGGTATTTCTAGTTCCTCTAGTATTTAAAAGTATAGCTATTAGGAGGGTTATTTCAAGACTTCTGGAGGTCAGAGATATTATTTATCCAATTACCTGAAGAAATTTTTATTGAATTCTATGTGTTGTGCAAGATCAACAAAAATTGTTCATTGATTAACTAGAAATATTGAATGCCTGATGAAGGTCATATAGTCTGTAGTGGATATACTCCATGTTAGTAATCTATGGCTACATAATGAATAATCCCAGCATTTAGTAGCTTAAAACAACAAGATTTATCATATCCTAGTTTCTGTGGGTCAGAACTAGCATCTATGGGTGGCTTAGCTGTGTGCTTCTACCACAAAGTCTTTAACAAGACTATAATCAAGATGGCAGCCATAGCTGTGATCTCATTTGAGGCCTGATTATAGGAGGATCCAATTTCAAGTTCACTTACGTGGCTGTTGGCAGGACTCAGTCCTTTGCAGGGTTTTGGACTTAGGTCTCAGTTTCTCACTGGCTGTTGGCTGGTTGACTCCTTCAGTTCTTTGCCACATGAACGTCTCCACAGGGAAGCTCACACCATTGTGGCTGCTTCCCTCAGAAGGAGTGAGTGGGAGAGCAGGAGAGGGGATAAGGATGGAAGCCAGCCTCTTTGTAACATAACCTTGAAAGTATCATATCATTATTTTTGCATATGCTATTAGTTAGAAATGAGTCACCACGTTCAGCCCACATGCAAGGGGAGGGTATTACACAAAAGCATGAATACCAGGATGTGGATATCCTTGGGGGCTATTTGCTGTTTAAGAGGTTGCTTGCCGTATGCTCATTTATAGATGAAGAAATACTCTGAGAGTTTTAGTAACATTTTCAAGCAAAACAAATAGTAAATGTGGGAGCTGGAATCAAAATTAAGGTTTGATTGTAAATGTAACAGCCCAGGTTGTTTACACTGCAACACACTGTACTCCTCTGGTACTGAAAGAATACATTCAATTAATCTGGGAAAGGGCTGAGACAAGTCAAAGCATCAATATTAATAAGAATTTTTTCAAAAGGAGCTGGGTTGTGACTCAAGAGGTCATCCCAAGGAAGAATGTATTATTTGAATTTGTAGAAGATAAAGAAACCAAATGTAAAGGATGACAGGGTTGTATACATAAATATTTCAAATGAATCCTGTAAATAAATATAATTTTTAATAAGTAAATTTTGCAATTTTGTTCAAAAATTTAAAAAATCAATTAAATTCTAATTTACATCAAAAGTTCAGAAAATAAAAGTATAATACTATTCAGAGCAGAGTAAGAAATCTAACACCTGGGAATACATATAATGAAATATGTAAGAACTATGCTCAGGAAACTATGAAGCTATTAATACTACTACCTCTACTGAGAAAAATTCAAAGGGACCAAAATAAATGCAATGATATACTATGCTCATGGTTTGGAAGACACCATATTGTAAAGAAGCTAATTCTTCCCAAAGTGATTTATAGGTTAAATGCATTCCAAATCATGATCCCAATGCTTTGTGAGTGTGTGTGTTTACACAAATTGATCAACTTATAGAATTTATATGGAAGTGAAAAGGTCTCAGAATGGCCAGGTTAACGTGGAAGAAGGAGAATAAGTTGGAGGATTTACATAAATGTAAATATGAAGATAACGAAATGACAATGTGGCATTTGTGCCATATTAGACAAGTGAATCAAAGGTACAAGTCCAAAAGCCAGACAGATGCAAATATAGTCACTTGGTATTTAATAATGGTGGCACTTCAGAACAATGGAGAAAGGAATGTCTTTCCAGTAAATGGTCCTGGCTCAGTTGGATATCCATATAAAACAAAGTAAATCACACCATATACAAATATCAATTTGTAGATCTAAACATGAATGGGAAAGCAATAATCTTTTAGAGGAATTTTAGAAAAATAGTTTCACAAATTTGAGATAGGCAAAGATTTCTTTAATGGGACACCAAAAGCACTAATCATACAGGGAAGATTGTTAAATTGGACCACAGTAAAATTCAAAGCTTTTATTAATCAAAAGACACCAATGGGGAAGTGAAAAGATAAATCACAAAGTGGAGAATATATTTAAGACATTTACAACTGCCCGAAGACTTGGTTATCTAGAATCTATAATGAACTCCTTACAAATAAATATGAGAGCAAAAGACAGGCCAATAAAAAAATAGGCAGACTTTGAGAGGATTGCTTGGAGGCCAGGAGTTCAAGACCAGCCTGGGCCACAAAGTGAGACCCTGTCTATACAAAAAAAAAAAAATTAGTGGGGTGCAGTGGTGTGTGCCTTTAGTCACAGCTACTCAGAAGGCTGAGGAGAGAAGATCCCTTGAGCCCAGTTCAAGGCTGCAATAAGCTATTATCAGGCCACTGCACTCCAGCCTGGGCAACAGAGAGAGACACCATCTATTAAAAAAAATAGGCAGGAAAATTGAACAGGTACTTCAGAAGACAATAACCTGGTGGTGAATAAATGTATGAAAAGGAGATTAACCTGACTGGTAACCAGAAAAAGCAAATTAAAACCACACATTATGGAATGATTAAAATTAAATGAAGTGAAACTGATAATCTTAAGTGTGCACAAGAATGTGAGCTGAAAGGATTATACTTCAGTGCAAGCACTTTTGAAGACCGTTTGGCTTTATCTATTAATGGTGAACTTATGTTACCTAATGGCCCAGAAATCTAGGTTTACAACAAACAGAAATGGGACATATGTGCACCAAAATAAATACCCAAGAATATCCATATCAATATAATTTTAATAGCCTCAAACTGGAAACAATCCAAATGTCCATCAACAGAATAAACAAAGAAAAATGATATAACAATGAAAAAAGAATGAACCATCGCTCCTCAAAACAACATGGATGAGTCTACAAACATAATATTGAGTGGCTGAAGCCAGACATAAAAGAATATATTCTGTGTGATTCCATCTATATAAAGATTAAAATGAAATAAAAACCAATCTCTGGTGTTAGAAATTGGGATAGTGATGACTGTTGGGGGGTGCGGAGGAGCAGGAGCGGCCTTCTGGGGTTTTGGAAAAGGTCTATTTCTCGATCTTGGTAGTTACATGGCTTTGTACACTCTGTGATAATTCATTGAGTCATGTTTATTTAAAATGTTAAAAATACATATATATCATGAGAAACAACATTCAAAGGTGAATGTTATTATTATTGGGGGATAAAGGTAGCCTAGTTAACGGATATCTAGTAAGATGTTGGAGAGGTCATGTTTTTACGTATACAGTGGAAGAACCATTTAGTTTCATGAGAAAAATATAGCCACAGAAAACAACAAACCAAATTAATGAATTGAAAAATATTAAGTTAATAAAATTTTTTTTCAAAAGTCCTACTCATTTAAGTAGTTAATGTGTTCAGAGTTTTGTTACTTCTAAGCAGTGATATGCTAAAATGTCTTGACCTTTCTCCTTTGTAGTAATATTTTTTTATCCATGTAGATAAGTCTGATGAATGGACTTAGAGATGAAAAATATTATCTAAAATGTTAGAGGGCCACAAATTAAATGGAGTGAATATTATAAAATGAATTATAGGTTGCACTAGTTTTACAGACTAACATACAGACCTAAGCTTGGAGAGCAAGTTTCTTAATAAATTTACCAAGGCAGGTACATGAGTGGAGCATAGAAGTGATTACGATGACTAGTACACAACGTCATCTTTCATGTGTATATAATGAGTGATTATGGCGTGATTGGTTATTATGGAAAAAAGTAATTAATTTATAGGCAGAAAACTAGGTACTGGCAATGTTCCATTACATTTTAAACAGTTTGGAAAATAGATTTTTAAAATTAGAATATTAGATCACTATAATTCAGTAACCTGATTTTATAAGACCTCTATAACTCTGTCTCCCAGTATAAAAATTTATAATCTGGACTAACTGAATAAAAGTATGTAATGCTAGCAATTTAAGATTATTATTTGCATATGGCATTTTATCTGAATGAGGATGACATGACTGTGTACATAATTATTATTTAAGGTCCTGTAGAGCTCTTGAGATGGCAGCAGTGACAACCTTCTCTGTTGTAGCTATCTTGAGTCTGGCTAAACACAGAACAAAGGAGCCTCTCATGTCGTCTGCATTTTATTTCTAAATGTCAATATTTCTTTTTCTGTGACATATTTAAGAAGGGAGTGCATATTTTCTGCGTTTTATTTACAATAAGTATACCTAATGCAGTAGATGTACACATCATCTGTAAAGTGCATGTCACTATAACTAACTAGTATTGTGTTAACTAGATAAATGAGAGGTAGTGGACTAAAAGTCTGACACCTGGTCTCTAATCTTGGCCACTGTCTGGCTATGTCGACGTGGGCAAATCCGTTAACATCCCTAAACCTTATTTTTCTCATGTATAAAAACAAGAGTGTTAGGCTCATTTAAACAATCAAATGTTGTCATCTTGCTGTATAAAATTATGTGGCAGCCACGTGATGAACAGCTGAACAGTTTTTGCTACTTTTTAGGCAAAAATGATATGGTGTCTCCCACTACCCCACAACTCACCAGACCATTGCAAAAACATGGAGAGAACATTAAAGTATCAGACCTGGAGTCAGGAAAAGAAAGTGAATCTTAGCTCAATCATTACTAGCTTTGGGGTGTTGAGGAAGTCACTACACTTCTGTAAGCTTTAATTTTGTTCTCTTTAGAATTTCTAGCTCTAAGAACACTCATAAACATCACAGAGCAGGCTCCCAAACTGTTAGCTGAATCTCAGGACAACATACTTAGAAGTGAGAAAACGTATTCTTTTGTGTTTTCTACCCCCAAAGGGTTTTGGGGAAATCACACTATCCTTACCAGCTTTTCCAGTCTTTTCCTGCTGAATTTACCTTCATGGATAAGGTTAGGAGTCTGCCCCTCTGTGATTTAAATCTCTAAATCTTCAAATTTCCACATTTGGTGAACATTTCTGGTACCTAACTCCCCCTGCCTCCACATTATAGCATTTTCAATGACATGCAGCATTTTAGACTGTCCATTTTTCCCCTGTAGCATACTCAAGATTCCTACTGCATGTGATTTGTATAGTGTGGCCTCTGATATATGCAGCATGCATTGTTAAATAGAATCTCTAACTGAAGGCATATTAAAAATAAATTAACTGGCAGAACCCTAGTGCAAGGGTGCTCGGACCCGGGATTGCGGCAAGGGAGTTGTTGGAATTGCTGTGTTGGGTCAGGATATTGGCTGCTCTGTGGACAGACCACAGTCTGTTTCTCACTGAAACTCTTGTGAGGTGATCCGACTGGTGTCTCTCAGCCAGCAGACGGGATGCCCTCCGTCAGAGGCCAGAAGTGGAACAAAAGCTGTGGTCGGGTGGTGGAGGTATATGACAGAAATAAGGCCATATGAGACGCCCAGGAGTAATGGATGGATGGTACCTAGAACAGGGCCCACTAATGGGCGCATATTCTTTGAGGAAGGGGTTCAGCAAGGGTGGCATGTCTTCATGTTCTCACGGTCAGACAGTGCAGCATGAAGATGAAAAGCGTTTACGGTTTACCCAAAACTAAAAAAATAAGGATACTAAAAATGATAATTGTAGAATATCTGTGATCTCTGGAATGCATATTCCAACTCAAACTGCATGTTTTAGAGTTCAGATAGCAAATTATTTCTTACTGTAATCGTTCTATGCTATGCCATACGTGCACCATGATTGATCATATTTTTCACATTTATCTCATTTCATCATGTAAAAAATTGGACATATACATACAATTCTAAGCTAAAATTTATCTGAGTCTTTAAAATCTTCTGTCTTCTTTTCATAGGATTTATTCATTTTTAAAAAAGCACAAATTATTTAAAAATGAAAAGGACACAGCTAAAAACTCAAGTGTTTTTAATGAAGTGTTTTAATTAATAACTCTTAATTATTTCATCAACCAAAGACTGATTCAAAGTGATGGTATAAGTGGAATATATTACTTATATATAATTTTACCGTCTTCATATATATGTGATTTTGAAATCTAGGGGAATAAGATGAAAGAGAATGTTTAAAGGTGGCAGAATATGCCACTCCAAAATATGCCGCTTTAGCATCAGGATTATTTAAAGCTAAAGGCACCTAAGGAAAAAAAAAACAAAACAAAAACACAGCAGGTACAAGAAGGGCACTTTGACCTCTCCATCATCTTCCTAAAAGCAGGAGATAAAACTTCTATAAGGAAGACATCCTCTCTATACCAAAAAGTAAGTAGCAGTGTTATCGCCAGGGATAGGGGTTCAAAGTTGAGAAAAATCTGTGCCAACATACCTTGTTAAACCAAACTTTTTCTTACTAGTTACTTTCCCATTGTAACTGTCCTGGCCCAGACTTCCTTATCTTGTCATATTTTCATAATTTATTACTCTTGGTCCAGTTCAATATGTAAGTGTTCAACTCTAACTGCTTCATTGGGACTTTATTTCCTTATAAGGGCTCCCATGTTATGTAAAACATATTAAGTACATTTGTATGCTTTTCTCCTATTTATCTATCTTATGTCAATTTAATTCTCAGGCCCCACCAAAAACCCTAAGAAAGCAGAGATAAAATTTTGCTTGCCCTATATTGTTTTTCCTAGGATAGCTGCATTAAAAAAAAAAAAAAAAAGCAAATAAAAAAACCCCCACCTATCCACAGTATCACCAAAATACCAGCTTGTACTGTATGATTTAGAAGTGACCTAAACAACTCCAATCAAAAAAGCTAAAAAAAAATTCTTTTCTCATAGCTAGCAGCTGTCAATTATGGCAATGTTTTCCCCCGTGTTGCCTTTTAAAAGGGAAATAGAGAAAAGCGTTAGAATGAAGGAAGAAAGGTTGCTGCTGAAAGACACAATGCTGCTTGTCGCAAGCCCAGGCGGCTTGACTTCTCCCCATGCTGGGTCATGCTCTGAAGTGGGCCCAAGGGTGAGGTGTCACATCACCAGGGTACCTGCCTCCAGGAAGTGCACTGTGCTCCTCACGCCTTCAGAGCCTCGGCCAGTCCCCAAACTGGCATAATCTTAGTGAGGCACTTCCTGAGCATGGAGGTGTCTCGCCTGCCATACCAAACTTGCAACTGCAATTTCCCCCCCAATGTTGCCCTTTAAAAGGGAATAGTTCTAAGAGCCACCAACAAGCATAACGTTCCAGGGAACATTTTTTTCATTCAAGTCCTTTCACCTTAAGGTGAGTGAATGTAGGAAAAAAAGATTATATTTTAGAATAAATTACTATATGAGTCAGGACTCAGAGCATAGTATCTGAATTACTACTATTAGGGACTATTGTTATACAGATATCAAGTGTTAAAATAAATTCTAATTCATTCGTCTTCTGAATTTTCACAGAATTCTTTATGCTTCATTTTTTTTTAAGAAGAAAAGATCTTTTCTGCTGGTAGAGTAAGATAGAACAAAAAATCTTCTGAGGATTTTGAGAAATGGTGAGCATAAGATCCAAATTACAGCCATTCTCATTACAATGGCACTGAATAATCCCCTCATTAGCAGTGATTATCTGGATATTAATAGAAGTTCCTGACCCACAGATTCTTTTTTGCAGATGTTTAGTATAATTTGCAACGATGTGCTACTAAGTGTAGCTATATATTTTTTACTTTGCTTTAGTATTGAAGGAATGAATTGCATGAAGATTTATGAGTTATTGAATGATATGAAATTTATTGACTGTCAGAAATCTTGTTTTAATGAACTGCATGGCTCTTTTAACTTTTGGAATCATTTCGCTGTGTTGTAAATAGAAGCATGTTTGTGTGTGTGTGTGTGTGTGTGTGTGTGTGTGTGTGTGTGTGTCTTTCTTCATTATTTATTTTCTTGGTTGCATTATCACATACTGAAGCACACTGCATTCTGGGAATGAGTACTATCCTGAGGAGAAACACTGCATTTTGGTGGTGAATGATTTTGCACATTATACACAGTTGGTGGTAACTTTGATGGCATTATTGAAGAGTTTTCCCATATCTGAAATTTTAAGTTATCAAATATTGACAGTCAGAATTTCTTTTCTTCCCATTTTCCATTACTTGCTTTTTAAAGCCCTCACTTTAGTAATCCAAATTTCCCTTTGCCTATTACCTTGATAGGAATAATTTGGTGAAGAAAATGAGCCAATCTTTTGGGTACTAATGATGTTTTCCCTCTTTTATGGGCAATCATTTTTCTTAATGTAAATAACAAAGTCATCAGTTGGATACTTTTTTAAATTGAGAGATCAAATTAAAAAGCACTATTTATTAGCTTTAAAAAGTATTGCTTAATTCTTTTTTTTTTTTTTTTTTTTGAGACAGAGTCTTGCTTTGTTGCCCGGGCTAGAATGAGTGCCGTGGCGTCAGCCTAGCTCGCAGCAACCTCAAACTCCTGGGCTCAAGCAATCCTACCTCAGCCTCCTGAGTAGCTGGGACTACAGGCATGTACTACCATACCCGGCTAATTTTTTCTCTCTCTATATATTTTTAGTTGTCCAGATCATTTCTTTCTATTTTTTAGTAGAGATGGGGTCTCGCTCTTGCTCAGGCTGGTCTTGAACTCCTGACCTTGAGCGATCCACCCGCCTCGGCCTCCCAGAGTGCTAGGATTACAGGCATGAGCCACCACGCCTGGCCTAATTCTTTATCCTCTACTTATGAAAGATGTTTTGTCTTGGCCAATATTTTAATCTTTAATCTTTATCACGTTATTATATATGGTCTGAATTAAGTAAGAAATTGACAAGAAAGAACTAACAGATTAAAGTATCTAATTATTGCATTTCTAATACATTTTAAACCATGTTATTTGCTAGAAGCAAAAGCCAAGAATGAAACCTTTACTCTTTGAAATCTGCTTAAAATAAAATGTTTTGTGAGTCAAATTAGTACTTTGGAAGAGACCCTGGAATGATTACATCATACCTAAACCATGGAGTCATCCCCACATTGGGTGAAATGAATACTTATTGTGTGAAAAGTGTTTTGGAACAAATGTGTTAGAGAAATGAATTTTAGAGAGAGAGCTGGCAAAGCAACTTAGCATTATATAATCAGGACTTCTCCTTAAATGCATTTTTATTCTACCTATTCTATCATATAAAATCTAAAAATGTCTCTTTGGAGAACCAATTCATTACATTTCCTTTTATGCTTCCTTTGGACATAAGATGACAAGAATATCAAAGTTCTCCAAAATGCCTGTTAGGGAGTATCTCAAACATAGCCCTCGAGGTGGTTTTACTGAAGATTAGGTAGCATTTTGCCAACTTTAGAAATCCATCTGATTTAGAGAATCATCCCGTGGCAGAGTAGTCTGTATTTATGATGTCAGAATTCTCTGAGTTCCCTTTTCACACCTTGGTTTGTCGTGACTTCTTTTTGGAGAAAACCTAGCAAGAATAAAGTTCAGCAGAGGAAATCTAAATGATGAATTTTGATCAGGGTCTTTCCGAAAAAGCCTTCTGGAGAAAGATTATGTCCAGGCTGTTTGCAAACAGCATGTCATAGGCAGTTTGCTTTTTCATACCAATGATACAAGAAATATGAACAAATGCTGGTAGTATTTCAGGGACAATTAGCAAACACCAAGCTGTTTAAATTGTTCTATTTAAGCAAGGAAGAGATTACAATGAAGGGAAAAGATTACAATGCCAGAGGAGATCTATATGCTTTGATGTTAACAAACTGCTTGGAAAACAGCTTTAGAACATGGAAGCCTATTTGTTATACACATTTATAAATTAAGTTGAATCATAGTTCTGTTGATGCAGACAATTTGTCAGCATTTAAGAATTAAGACCTTTGGCACAGTAGTATTAAAACATAAGTTGTGCCCTCTGAAGTGGAAAGTTACCACAGTCTATCATCGATTTTCTGTCTCCTTGTTGGAAAGAGACTGACTGAAGTCTGGGGAATGCTGCAATTGAAACATCAGTTCTCACAAAATACATCGAATTTCTCTAAGTTGGAAGAGTAGTCACTCCAGGTTTGGGTTTTCTTATTTATTTTCAACGCTTATATATTCTTCTGTCCATTAAATGTAAATGTGCTCAAGTATGCAAGTAGGCATGGCAACATTGAGTAGAAACCAGACAGAACATTAATATTCCCACAGAGAAGCAAGAGAGCAGCACAGGGAGTGCCTCCTGCGTTGATTAGTTACAAGAGCTATGGCAAGATGTACTTTTTACTTTTTTGTTTTTAAATGCTGTATCTCATATTTATAAAACTTCATGTTCATTCAACTGAGTTCAAACTGTCAGTCTGGAACATATCCCTGTCCTTTCTAATTTTTTTTTTCCTAGGGACATATTTCTATGCATTTTTTCCCTTTCAGTGAGCCAGCAATT
>NW_012150396.1:1256624-1287730 GCF_000956105.1 Propithecus coquereli | reverse complement strand
TTCTTAAGTCTGTGGCATTCCCAGTTGCATATTCAAGTCCTGTAAGCAGGAAACAGAAACATTTAGCTGTGCTTTATGGGCCAGAAAGTGACAAATGCTACGGCTGTTAAGATGGGCAGATTTGCAGTGGATTCCTCCATGCAGAGCTGGGCTGGCTTTGCCAGTCCAACTACCTCTCCATGTCTGGGATGCTGTATTTTGCTGCAAAACACTAAACATCTCCATTAACGATGTTTCCTAGCAACAGCAAACTATGGCACCTGGCTGGTCTCCTCCTCTCTTCTGTCTTCAAAATTTCGCATAAGTACATCTTATTATTAGCGCCTAGTCTGCACTCAGAACCCCAACTGCAAAGGAGTCTGAGAAAAGGTAGCTTTCGGGTTTCCAGCCTCTGCGTGATGGCATACCAGGAGGATGGATTAAATTCTTAGCATCCAGGGTTTGCTATTTGCCATTCCATTATATTAAGATGCCCTTTGTACTTCATGCTTGAATTTTTGCTTGAAGAATAGTTCATATTGGTAAGTCCGGACATGCAAAGATTTGTCCAGGGTAGTCTTGGATTTTCTGGGTTTTGAGTTACCCCACATTTTTTTTTTTTTTTGCCTCATAATTAATTGCCTACAACATTTAAAAGTAAAGCAAACTTTACAAACAGATATTTATAAACAGAGTTGAGAAAGGACTGGGGGTCAGACACAGGAGGTTTGCGTGTCTGCTTTTTCCCTCCAGCCTCCCAATAAGTGTCACCTTCAACCAAGATCTCTAACCACTCTGGGTTTTTCGATGTTTTCTCCTCCATAGCAAGAATAATGGTTCTCGGCACTTCCCTGCCTCCAGGGGTGTTGTCAGAATTAATGAGACACCAGGGTGAAAAGCTTTTTACTTTTTTTTTTTCTCTCAGAGAATGCTGGCATGTAAACAAAACCAACACATCAGTTTTGTGAAGACTCTTTCCTTCTGTATGTCTTAATAGCATTCAGAAAAGAGTGTACAGATTTTCTGGAGCAACAGCTATTACTGTAGGTGTTATATATAATAAGGGAGCTGTATCTGCCAGGAAAAACAAAGGGAGAACCAAGAACTTGAGTCAGAAAAAGTCTGCTCCTGGCGCACTCTTTAATGGAATCAGTAGGAGGGTTGAAATAATTGCAAGTAACATATTACTGTACAGAGAGCAGATGAAAGTAGGAGGAGAAACTACTTAATTAAAGTTGCCATCCTGAAAGTAGAAAAAGAGAAGAAGAAATGTTGACTGCTGACATGTTGCTGAAATTTCTTAGACTTATTGGAGGGAGAAGATGGAAGTTGTAGGTCAAAATGTTTGTGCCTTAGGGTTAAATTGCTCAGAGTAATGAGAAAAATATCACTGGATCATTACATCCAACTGGAAGTTAAACTCTAACAAATTAAAAATGTTCCCAGCAATTTCTTTGATGAATTAATCAATGAATCGTCTGTTAACATGAACAGGTAGTATATCAATTCTATGGATGTTAATGCTGTCAAAAATATACATTAATAAGATTTGTTCTTGGCCATCTGTAGGTGATGACTTTGTAAATAATGCTATTCTTGGGCATAGAAAATATCCAATTTTTCTGGTGTTTATACACTACCCATATTTGTAATGAAATTGCTTCCTTTGTTTAGATTCCTTTGTTTTAGGATATTAAGCATTTAGGAAAATATTATGGGGAACATATAGTTATTTCTTGTGGATAAAGTGCAGATAAACAAGGATGGGCCAAATGTCAAAGGGTGTGTTAGAAGTCAGCCAAGAGTTAAACTCCTCATCCACTGGCCACATTCACTCAATGCCTCCTAAAGAAACAATGAGTCATTTCTTCTTTCAAAGAGTCCATATGAGTACATTATTCTTAACAATGTTTAATTTAGTTTCGGAAGATTTTTTTATCATTTAACATCTTTTCCCTAACTCAAAAAAATAGCATTAATACTTTCCAGTAATTACATCATATCAATCCTTTTCCATATTAGTGTAATAATCTTCCTCAGAAAAAAAAATAAGCTTGGTAGGACAATATATAGTAAGTTGAGAATATGCTATCTTCTTCCAATACGTTTTCACATCTCTACTTCAAGCTCCTTGCCTTAAATTTAACATTTTCTTTAGGATAATAATAGCTTATGAATAGCTCATGGAGAATTTTGTTAAAGGTGAAAGTATCATAGAAACAAGAACTCCGGGGAATTTAAACATATCAGGAGTGAGGCTTTATAGAGGGTATGAAGGCTTGTTTGTATCTCAAATATAGCAGATTAAGAGTTAAAACAAAGTCTAAATTCAAAATAACACATTTGCAAGATCCCTCAAAAAACAATGCTTGGATAATCTACCTATTTCTTACAAAAAGACATTTGTTTTACAAAGAGCAAGATGAGGAATTAAAGTAAAACGAATAAGGATGTTGTGTCTGCAGCTGAATTCTCAGAATTAGAGATTGAGAAGCAATCTCTTTGTAAAGATCCTAAAAGTTGCAGAGGTGCCAATATGAATGTCAGTGTGATTTCCTTGAGTAGCACCCATTTATGCAGAAGTGGGTATGATCATGCAACTTGGAATTTACCATTTTTATGATTCAGTTTGGCAAGGACAGGAAAGGATAGTTGTATGAAAGAATCAACTGTGCAAATGAGGTAAAAATTCAGATGATCATCCAGGTCCAGGATGCCTGGGGAATGAAGAGAGAAACTTGTAAAAGTTGGTAAAGAAAAGAGATGGATTTCTGAGAGAGACCAAATGATGGGAAGTCTCCAACTTTTAGCAGTAAAGAGTAGAAGAATAGATAAAAAATACGTTTATCGAGTAACATAGCTTAGCCAAAATGTTCAGAGATTTCCATTTCCAGGGAATGTCAAGATGTAGGATACAGTTATGAGAGTGGGTAGCGGTACTGGAGGAAATGCAAAGTAAAATCATTGCATTAGTTATCTATTGCTGTGTAATACATCAGCACAGACTTAGTGGGTAAGACAACATTTATTATCTCACCGTTTTTGTGGGTCATGAGTCCAGTTACTGCTTAACTAGCTCTCCTTGTTAGGGTTTTACAATGCTGCCATCAATATGTTGGCTGACCTGGGGTCTCACTTGAGGTTTGCCTGTTGAGGAATCTATTTCCTAGCTTACTTAGGTTATTGGAAGAGTTTCTTTGAAGCCACATGATTGAGGGCTCTGGTCTATTGCTGGCTGTGGGTGGAAGGCTATACCCTCAGCTCCTGAAGTCAACCCTGGAGTCATCCAGAGGCTGCCCCAGGTTCCTGAGGCCACCTGTACCTCTTTGCCCTGTGAGTTTTCCCCATAAGACTCCTTACTTCAAACCAGCAAGGAGAGAAATGCTGGAGCACCATCCTATCACCTCTGTCATATTCTACTGGTTAGAAGGAAGTCACTGGCCCCACTGAGACTAAAGGGAGACGGGGAGTACACAAAGATGTGAACGCCAGGAGATGCAGATCCTGAGTTCACCCTATGATCTGTCCATCTCAATTGGTAAGGGGAAAAACCCTCAATCTAATATGACTCTGAGATTTTCCCAGATAACAGAATGAACCAGGTTCCACAGAGAAAGAAATGCAGAGCAATCTCTAAGGACTAACGAAGAACAGAAGTTGAGCTAGCTGTGCGGTCTGAATCTCAGCAGAGCAGAGCGAGGCGGGACGCAGTGTTATCCCCCAAAGGCACGCGAAGCTTGAGGGAATCAACAGCCTCCATTGCAGAGGCTTCTGGGAACGTGGTAACTTTGGTTAGAACGAAGAAGTGGAGAGATTATTCTGTGAATAGGCTGACAAGTGACAAATGTTGCTTAATCATGAAATGAGAGAGGGAAAAAACAGTGGGGACATGAGATGAGGGAGAACAGAGGGGGATTGAGGCAACTCGTGTTACTTTCACACTTGCAGTTTGCCCGCATTTCCTTCCACCCCTATTTCTGATGCTGGTCACAGACAGCAGGTCTGATGTTTCTTCACAGTAGAGCCCTTTACTTAAGTAGAAGACAGCTTTCACATCTTCTCTCTTCCAGACAAAGCGTTGTGAGATAGGGGTTGACTTTTAGTCCAGCATTAAAGGATATAGTTATTTTGAAAGCCTTAGACAAGATCTGTCCCTCCCTGCTGAGCTGGTGCAGACTCTCAGAGACCCCAGGGACTGCCTCTCCACAAGACTCCTGTGTTTTCCTGCGCTGTTCTTTGTGGCTCCTTCCCAGATTACAGTGCTGCTTTAGGTAGACTGAATATGGAAAGGGTTTGAGGCAAAGGTGTTAAGAAGGCTTGTGACAGAAAGTGTAATGTTCTAGTTCATTTCTTCCTCCATCTCAAACCTAAGCAGAAAAAAAAAGAAAAAATAGAACAAACAAAACAGCAGCAAAATGAAAACGTTTTATTAAAGAGGAGCTTAGGGGAAGATGCCCTCCTACGTGACTAATGTTAAAAATGGTACTGACAACTGCTACATGAGAGAAAATAATCACTTTTAAGTCCTTTTCTCTCTTTTTTTCCAAAAATGCATACCAGGTCTGAGATTCCAATTGATCTTTGTCAAACAGAGATGAAGAAAAAAAAAAATGGTCTGTTTGGCCAGGCTTCAAGGTCAAAGGAGGCATGTGTGGACTCCACATAAACTAAACATCTCCTTTAAAAATTAGTCCCCTTCAAAGAAACAATTTACACACAATCACTTGATTAAGTGCTTCAAATAACAAAAATTGGAATATAATCAACTTCTTTGAGTTTTTTTTATTTTCCTATTACTTTGAATATTCAAACTAGCTGAAAAAAAAAAAAAAAAAATTATTGAGCTAGTCCAAAAATGAGCTTTGGAGCAATCTAGGGATGAAGATTGGGAACAGCCCACGCTGGATGACCCTAGCTTGTTATACAACACTTGACTTATCCACATTTGGAATAGTCCATGTTTAGATACCATGTGTGCAGTTATTCCTGCCAAGATGCCAACGGTGTAGCTGTCTTTTAATGAACTCTACGCTGTTGGCCTCCAGGTGGTCGAATGCTTCTATCCACTTCTAATGTGTTTGTTTTACCATGCCTAAGTGGGTTATTTAATGAAGGTTTGGGGAATACAACCAAATAACTAGTTGAGGAAAATCTAAACAACGTTAAAGTATATACCAGTGCTCCTAACAGTTAACTTACACATACACGTATAATTACCTATCCTTGACTAATTTGTAATCTCTCTACAATGGCATCACTTGTTTTTATATTTCATTCATTTAATAAACATTTATTGAATGCCTACCTTTCTAGGCGCCTGGATACACAATAAATACAACTAGGCATAGTCTAGTTCTCATGGAACTATTGTCTTAGGTGGAGAAAGGCATCCACCAATCAAATAATTATGAATAAATGTAAAAATTACTGTTCTTCAAATATTACAAATGAAAAATACACAGATGAAGTTTTCCAAGCACTGGGTATGGATGGCGGCTGGTGACCATCACACCTAAGCAGTAAGTTTGCGTCCTCTTGATGGCACAGTATTCTCCTGCCTTTACTGACCCCACCCATGTCCCACCACCTTCCACATGCCCCACTCACACTTTGAAGGCTCAGATTTCTCCACCCCTCCATCCCTAGTATGAGCTGCTTCTCCACTTTCTCCACCAAGTATCTCTCCTTTATGCCCTTTGAATCGTCTTGTTTCTAGGAGCAGAATTCAGCCTTCAAACTGACTTCCCCACCCTTCTGTCTCAAGCAGTAGCTAATGACTTCATTCTTTTGGTCTTCGGTTGATGGGAATCAAGGATTAGGAAAAATGCCTCCAGAGTGCTATTGAGAAAACAGAGGGAGAGACAATACTCAGAAAATGCACAAATTAATACTTTGAGGTATATTCCTGCCATATTAGTAAAGCAGGTGGGAAGATATCTGGAGTCAGATGAGCTACCAAAGTGCCACAAGGTCAAGATGAGAAGATACCTGGCGCAGAGAGAGATAGTGAATTGTAATCAGGCACAAGAGTAGGATGGAGTTCAAAGAAACTAGTCAGAGACGAGCCAGTCTGTAGGTGAAAAGGTGAGAATAGCAGCAAGATGGAATCCATAACTATATTAATGTATTGAGACAAATGTATGGAATTCTACTACTGGGCATTCCAGTTGTTTCCCGTATCAGGAACAAATCCCAGTAGCTTTGCCTGGATAGAGCAGGCAGACACATGTGATTAGTGTACACAGCAGAGGTGGGAAGGTGAGGCGATTCAGACAAAATTCCTAGTGAAGGCTTATCAAGATCATGTGGTCCCAGATCTTGCTTAAGGCTTTCGAAATAATTATATCCTTTAATGCTGAACTACAAGGAAGCCCCTATCTCACAACACTTTGGAAGAAAGAATATGTGATAATTGTCTTCAAGTAATTAAAGGGCTGCAAATATAAGAATTATCGGGCCTATTTATTGTTCAGGACTCGAGAGAGCAGAGGCAGAATTTTGTTAAATAAAGAATTTTCTGACAGTGGCTGCTATTTGAAAATGAAATAGATTACATTGTGGGGAACCTCAGGTGGAAATGTTCAGAGGCTTACATGGCCCTTTGTCAGGGATGCACAGAAATTCATGCATCAATCGCAGGCATGAAGTGTCCTCTAAGCTTCCCTCCCACTCTACAACTTCCGGGGTGAATGTTTCCAACAACAAAAAAAATCTCAAAGGGACAGTGGTTTAAAAATATTTTTGTGTGAAATAATAACTATTTTATAAGAAGAACCATAAAACATTTAAGAAATAATAATACAAGTGAAAATGACATATTTGACACTTTCATTTTGATTTTTAAGTTGCTGCAATAGATTTTTCTGGCTTTAGATTGAACATGCTGTTATGTCTTAGAAAAGGAATTGGGGGACTGAATAAAAACAGTAGGGAATCATTGACGGTATTTTTAACATCTGATGCTCCGAATGCTATTTTATTTTGTTGAAATTTGCAGAAGCTTAGTTCCCAACTCCATTATATGCCAAATAAATTAATTTATCATTGCACACAAAATAGGCAGCATGTTTTTTTTGGCATGAAACATGCTTATATTAGGCAATGTAGAACAATTTGGAAATGATGACTTCTTTTTCTCTCCAATGTTGACTGTTGGAGATCCAGCAAATACTCTTTAATTAAGACAGACTCTCCAAAACAAAATCCCTTCCTGCCTGAGTTATAGCTTCTGGAAGGTAAATACTTGAATATAGTCACTGATGACTAATACATATATCACTGCATATACCAGGCATAGAAAAATGTCAATTTAAGCCTTTTATAAGCTGTTCATTTCTATGATTTATATGATATCTTTCTGAAGATACACTTCATGTCTGAGCTCTTCTCTCTCATTTGTTTAAGCAGCATTTGTTGATCTCCCACTATGTGTGAAGCACTGTGTTATAGACTCTAAGAAATACAAATATATATAAAATAAAGCATTTTCCTCCCTGGTAATTACAATATTGGAGAATAAGACAACCACAGAGAACTAGAATTAAAGATAGCATCACATAAGCTCGTTAATAGTAGTATAAACAAAGTATTCAAGCGATCAGAGGAGAGACAGACCTCTTCTTATTGGGAAGACCTAGCTGGGCCCACAGAGGGAGTAGTATGTGATAGGAGCTTGAATGATGAGTAAGATTTCATAAGTACAGATGAGGTGTTAGATTATGGAGTGACATGAAAAAAGGCAGAGGAGAGAAAGGAATGCTCAAGAAATAGTGACTACATCTCCTCAGCTGGATTCTTACAAACGAGTGCTGTAAAATAAGTCTGGAGTCAGATCAAACATATGCTTGCAGCATCAGGCTAAGGGGTTTGCAGGACCAAACAGTGCTTTGGGAGAATCAGTCTGAGAGCGGTGTTCGGGGAGAAACGTGGGGCAGAGTAAACGATTGGGAGGCTACAGCAGGAGTGCAGGCATGAGCGTGATGGCAGGAGGATGGAATGTCATGGAACACTGGGAAGACAATCTATAGATTTTATCGTATTGGTGTGAGGTGTGGGGGAGTGAAAGGAAAATGGAGAAGTTTACGTGAATTCCTAGGTTTAAAGATTGGGTGATTAATAAAACATTAATAACATTGACAGAAATAGCAAAGAGAGGACAAAATTTTGGGTTTGGATTTTTGAATTTAAATATCTTGATTTTTGACATGCTGACAGTGTCTTCCAAAGAACTTTTTTTTCTTTTTAGAGACAGGATCTTGCTGTGTTGCCCAGGCTGGGGTGCAGTGCAGTGGACTGATCATAGCTCACTGTAATCTCAAACTCCTAAACTCAAGGGATCCTCCTACCTCAGCCTCCTGAATAGTTGGGACTACAGGTGTGTGTCATCATGCCTGGCTCATTTTTTATAGAAATGGGGGTCTTGCTATGTTGTCTAGGCTGGCCTCAAACTCCTGGCCACAAGTGACCCTCCTGCCTCAGCCTCCCAAAGTGCCAGAATTACAGGCATGAACTAGTGTGTCTGACCAAGACAAATTTTAAACCACAGGAATAAAGGGATCGGGCTCTGAAGTAAGCATACCTAGGCTTGAATGGATTCGAGTAAATTACTTTATCT
This sequence comes from Propithecus coquereli, assembly GCF_000956105.1. Taxonomy (NCBI): domain Eukaryota; kingdom Metazoa; phylum Chordata; class Mammalia; order Primates; family Indriidae; genus Propithecus; species Propithecus coquereli. Next base: position 1,279,137 of record NW_012150396.1, on the reverse strand, counting down.
CCCCAAGCCTGTTTCCTCATCTGTAAAACAGAGATAAGTTTGGTACCTAAATATAGGTTTGTGTGTCAATTAACTGAGGTAATTTATGTAAAATTCTTCTCATGGGGCATGATATAATGTGGTTCAATATTTTTGCTCGTGATGTTGTTGTTAGTAGGCAGAAAGAAATACGAGTTTAGAGCTTGTTAGAGGAGCTAGGACTAGCATGGCTAGTTGAAGTAGTTTCAATGGATGAAAACAGATCATCAAACCTTAGGGAAGTATCTACATTTAGGAGACAGGAAAGAAGAGGATTTGTTAAAAGATGCGTTACAGGAGACGCAGAAAAACAATGCTTACAGTCATGGACTTTTAAACAGGTACATTTCAAAAAGAACTGGTAAGCAGGGTCAGTTAAATTTTGCTAAAGTCTCAAGGAGATCTGGGTGGATAGAAGCCTATTGTATACTGCTTGGGTCACTGGTACCATTCAAAGGCATTTAACAGGGGAAGGATGTTTCTGGATTTTGGCATTGGGCAAGACTTGCCCCAAACTATTTCATTTGTGTTATCACATTCCATGGTACTAATTGTGCTTGTCAGTCACCAGCACATGCCTAGAAGTCATCAGCATCTGAGTTGAGCCACATTATACGCCGAGGCTTTCTAAGACCTTTTACAAACTTCTAAAACCATCAGAGCCTCTTTAACATTAGTCATCATGCTTATGCTTGTTTCAAACGAACATAATGCTCCTACTTTGGAACTGAATGGCACTTCTATTGAATGTAACTTTACTTCGATGAGGGTCTTATGCAAGGGTCCTAAACTTGCCAAATGTTAAAAAGTGAGTAAGTGAAGAGTTGGGGCTTGAATTTAACACCTAGTCAAGAATTTGCCCCAAAACATTCCCTTCTTTATTGACTCTCCCTTTCCTTCTTTGACATCTGTCTCTATCTTCTCATTTAAAAAAATCTTTTCTTCCTTCTTACATTTCTAGTAATTCCATTCCTCCTTTTAGTAACATGGTAAGACACATGGTAAGTGTCTTTAATCGATACCTTGTGCAGGAATCATTGCAGGCCAGAGAGGTGAGTGTAGGCTAGACTTTTTATTTCAGGTGAAAGAGGAATGATGAGCCCTCTCCAGAAGCCTGATTTTGGCTCTGATAAAGAAAAGACAGAAAGAGAGCGAGAAAGGAAAAAAAAAAAAACACCCCATGATTAGGGGTTTAGCAAAAGCACTAGATAGTCTTGGTTGCCATGGAGACCACCACAGCCACTGCTTTGTATGCAGATAATGTGCAGGAAGGGTAGGCAGGAATATTAGATATCCATATAGTTCCTGATGGCGAAATGGTAGGAAAAAAAAAACTACTGGACTTGGGAGGTAGGAAGAGCTAACCCAGGTGACAGCAGGCAGAGTTTGAGGCAGGGTTTTGGCTGGGAAGTCCAGGCAGGCAATGTCTTTGAAAGAGAAGAGCTTGTATGGGAGTCATTAGTGCTGCTTACCAAATTTTTCCTGCTCTCTTCCTCCTGAGTGCATGACAGGACTAAGACTTCAGGCACCTTTTTGGGTGGGAGGATCCATGTCACCAGTTCTGGCCAATGAGCTATGAGCAGAAGTGACACGTGTCATTTCTAGGCGTAGCATTTATCTACTCGTGCAAGCCCCTCCAGAGCTTGGTTTGCCTTCTGGGGCAGTGATTGACAGTGTCCATCAGCTTGAGTCCCTGAGTAACTGTGACGAGGTGAGTGGACACGCAGTTGCGAGTAAGGCATGAGCCTTGTTATCTAAAATCGCCGGGATTATTGGGTTGTCTCACACCTCAGTGTTACCACGCCTGTTGTGAGTAAGACAGCTAATAAGTGGTGAGGATAAATCAGCAGGCTGTATGTAAGATGTTTCTCAGTTAGCTATCGTGCATGACAAACTATCCCAAGATTTAGTGGCATAAAATAACAAAAGTTCCATTATGCTTGTGGATTCTTGGGCCAGGAATTCGGAAAGGCCAAAGTGAGGCTGGCTCTTCTCCGTCTCACAATAGCTGGGGTCATGGCTGGGATCACTAGAATAGCTGAGGTTGGAATCATCTGGTGGCTGCTTCATGAGCATGCCTCACACATGGCATTGATGGCTGAAGGACAGGCCCAGCCAGACTTGTCCACTGGAGCACCTCCCCGTGGCTTCTCCATGTGGTCTCTCCAGGTGGCCTGGGCTTTCCTACAGCATCCTGGCCAGAATTTGAGAGGAAGCATCCTGAGGGCAATCATTCCAGAGGTCTAGTGGGAGCTTTGTGGTCCTTTATTACACATGGCGTCAGTTGTGTGCATTCTGTTAGTTATGAGAAAGTCATAAGGCCAATCAAGATTCCAGCAGGGGGCGGTGGTGGAGGAGGTTCAGAATTGTACTTCACTTCTCTGTGGGTGGAGTGTCAAAGAATTTGCAGCCACTTTTAAACTCATCATGGAAGGATAAAGAAAAGCTTGCATAGTTATGGAAGGAAATTCTTGTGTGGTGTGGTCAAATCACAGTTCATTTCATAAAAACAAGTTTTTATTTCTGCAGTGTTGTGCACCTTATAATACACTGTCACCTGCCTTAGCTCGTGGGCGTGTCCCATCTTCCAACAATGCCAGGATGGAGCTCAGGACAAGTTACTTTTGTCTCTAGACAACAAAAGAAAAAGAAATTCTAAGAGGAACCTGAAATAACTAAACGCTATGCCACTTAATGGATATATATGGACATTTAAATTTATCTTCCAATATCGTACAAACCACATTCTCATCTTACTCCGGCTTGAACAAATAATATTGAACGCTTACTAGTTACGAGGTACTTTCTTAGATGCTGGGAATATACAAAGACAGATATTTTTGCAAGGTATTGGAGAAAGCTAAATTGTAAACAGAAAACAAAACGAAAGGCAGAATGGCGCAGGGGCTAGTGATGAGAGTCCGGTGATGATGGCATGTAGAGGAAAGAGCACTTAGTTCGAAAGACAAGGAGGTGGTATTTGAGCAGAGCCATAAAGAATGAGAAATATTTAGATTGGTAGAAAAGGGAGGCCAAACCTCTCTGGCATGAGCAAAGGCATAAAATGGAAATCTGTTCAGAGTTTATTCTAGATGAAGAAAGTGTGGCTGGAGTATAAGGCAAAGAAAAAAAAAAAACAGGGGGAAGCTGAATGTGCACATTAGTAAATTTACCTTGAATTGCCTCAAGCCTGGATATGATGTCTTTATGTTGAGAGCCATGCAGCAGAATATATTAAATACTTTTCATGTACAAAAAAATTTCCATCTTTGGAACCTACTCATGTCACTCAGCTCTCCACGGTCTCGTAAGTTTTATCCAAATCATCTTATTTCATGGCTTCACTCTCATCGAATGCTAATCTCTTTGGGTACAAACTGCTCGTCTTTCTGGCAGAGTCTTTACTAGTTATTTATCTTTACAAATTGACTAGGCCAGAAAGTAACAATAATGTAGGTGGTCTTGAAATTAAAAAAAAAAAAAAAACTTCAATGAAGAAAGAATTATTCAAGGAATAGTAGAGAATTATTAGCTAATCTTACAGAATCACTCTTAACAAGGATCTAACTCTAAAATAACATTGAAAAAATAAAGCATCTTCCTTCTTGGCTGATTTTCAAGAGAATCTTTTCCTGTTCAGTTTTGACACCATTTTCTAAGCCACTCCGTCTCGCTCCCCCACCCCTACTCCTGCTAGCCTCTCCTCCCTCACATCACTCCAAATCCATTACCTATTCGTTTGCTGTTACCATTCAATGCCTTTCTGGTTACAACAACAGGGATTAAAAGCTTTGCACTTACAGTAAAATATTATCTCACCAGGATTTTTCTTTATCACTTTTCATGTCCGCCAAGAGAGAGTGAGCATGAAATGATTAAATAGAAATGACTTTGAACTACCGTTGCTGGGAGTATTTCATGTATCGCTTGAAAGTATAATGGCACTGAGCATATGGATCTGATTTCATTTTATGCTCCAAAAGGAAATTACTTTTTTGCCTAAAGGTGTTTAAACCCTTGTAAAGTTCCCGCAGCATGGAGAAGAATATTGGTCCTGCAGAGAGAATGCAATGATTAAAGCAGAAGACACTAATCCTGGTCCAAGAACAAGGCATCACGCCACACTGCCAGCAGGTTAGGGTATATCAGCTGAGCTTAAAGCCTTCCTAGAAATCAACTGCGTACATAAGCACAATAAAACCTGTGAAAAGACCCCTGGAAGAAGGAAATATATACCCCAGATCCAATTTAGTTGGACAGTGAACCACAGGTGAAATAGAAATTGGATCCATATTAGCAATGAGTTAAAAAATACCAAGTCCTCTAGGAGAATGTACTAACGTATCCTACATGTACCGTATATATAAGGTTGCACAGTAAACTTGGTGTATTTTTCGTTATAGAGTATGGATGGGTCCAGTTCATTTAAATAAACATTTTTGCCATTTTCATAAAGTGCACAATAAAATAAGTCTTACAGATATTGTTAAATGTGGATTCTTAAATGGAATGACCCACATCTAGCTGTTACAGTTAAGACTCTGGTGCTTTGATTGGCAAAAACCTAGAGAGAGGTAAGTAACAAAATTAGATCTTTATGAAATATGTTACATGTTTCATACGTACTCCTGTTAAATTTGAGAGTAATTTAAGACTCAGAGTGCATATGTAACTTGATTAATGTTATCTGTTATCCACACAGGTAGTAAGAAGAAGAACCAGTGTCCAGGTATAGGATTGTCTGGCTCTAAATCTCAGGCTGTTTCCATTACTCACTGCTGCTTCAAGGCTTAGGAAATACCTCCTGCCTTATCATTGAGTTCTATGCAGGGTGTAAGGCATTATTTACAGTAATTACCCTGGGGGGCAGATGCAGTATTCTGGCATTTACTCATTGATAATTTTTGTCCTAGGCATTGAACCCCTCTGCAATTTGGTTTTCATATAAATACCACACTGATTTTTTTTTTTTTAATGTGTACTCTTATGGTGAAAGCCACAAGGGTTTACAAATGATGCTTCTGAAAATAACAATTCTTCACTTTAATATCTAAGGAGAAATATGCAATGGGTATCAGCATTCTTAGAATTTTCCTGTCTGGCTAAGTTTAAAGTCTTTTACTGCATTTATGACTGAAAAGGATATTCAGTAAAAACATTAAAGATGATGATGAATGTTATACTTTCTACCTCTGAAAGGTCATTTTGGTTCGGAAGAGGAAACTTGGTTAATGATGGTTAATGATTACGTAATTATGCCGAAATACATCTACGAGGAGGAATAAGCACCTATTGCTCCGTCTTAAGAATTTTGGCTTTGGCAAAATGCGTAACTTTCAGGGACTCTCAGTATCTAAGAGAAAAAGTTTCCTTAGAACTGCAGACATTAATGATGTCTAGTTGGAAAAATATTTTTAACAGTTACCACTTTTAGACTTGGCATTGGCTTAAATGTTCTTAATCTGTTCACTAAGAGGGAATGATATTGCTCAAAGCAATCATTTTTTTCTTTAAGAAAGTGTTGCATTAGGGATATGACATAGACAAAAATGAAATACACAAAAATAAACAAACAAATTGCCTTAGTGTCTATAATCTCTCTCTTTCACTCTTGGCAACACCTAATTTTTTTTTTTTTTTTTTTTTTTTTTGAGACAGAGTCTCACTGTGTTACCCGGGCTAGAGTGCCGTGGCATCAGCCTAGCTTACAGCAACCTCAAACTCCTGGGCTCAAGCAATCCTTCTGCCTCAGCCTCCCGAGTAGCTGGGACTACAGGCATGCGCCACCATGCCTGGCTAATTTTTTTTTCTATATATTTTTAGTTGTCCGATTAATTTCTTTCTATTTTTAGTAGAGACGGGGTCTCGCTCTTGCTCAGGCTGGTCTCGAACTCCTGAGCTCAAACAATCCGCCTGCCTCGGCCTCCCAGAGAGCTAGGATTACAGGCGTGAGCCACCGCGCCCGGCCAGCAACACCTAATTTTATGCAAGTATCTTTAATATTACATCAACTACTCACTCTTTTCAAAAATATGCATGAAAATCATATGTGAAATGGTTTTAAATGCATTTGTTATCTCTCGGGCCAAATTCTTGATACGATGCTCTTACAATATTGCCAAGAACAACAAAAATGGTCGGTGCTGTTTCCAGGAAATTCGCTCATTAGCAATGGAGCTGACATGGCCAATTCGAAGCATTAATAAGTCAGCCCTGAGTAAAATGGACACAACTGGATGACCTTGCTGAGTCTCACACAGCTAATTCAAAGTGCATTTTATTGACTTCAGGGTAAAACATCTCACCCTCTTAAACAACGTAGTTGGGTACCCATTTGACTTTAGGAATAGTTTCTTTCCACACAGCCACACGTGTATGTCAAAGGAAAGTATTAAGACACCGTGATGAAGATTAACAAGTCGTTTGTAAGACTAAATATGCTGCAGACATGTTTACATCACGAATTATATTTTGGTGAAAGTTTTTTAGATTTCTTGATTTATTAAAATATATAAACATATAACTCACATACTTAAATATACATATACACATATATGACTGAAAATAAAGGTAGTGATAAATAGCATCACATCCAGCTATTTTTACTCAAGAATATACAGGTAGTATTGTTGCAGAGACTTGGATAATTTGGACCAAAAGGGATGCTGGCCCTCACTGCCATGGAATAATGGGAAGAGGACAGGAAACTGGAACCAGGGCTGAGAAATTAACCTGGCTTTTGAGGCAGGGTTTCCTACAGAAGGGGTGGACAGTGTCCAACATGTGTCTCAAGGGGATGAACTCAGTTTGAAAGGGCAAGGCAGGAAGGGTGTTCAGGAAGTAGTCACAGTCACTGTAGGGTAGATGGCCACGTCATGGCTCCAGGTGGTCTGTCTCTAATCGGGATTGTAGAGAGCAAGACGAAGGCCCCAGAGCGGAGCCAGTGGCCCTGGGTTCTAGTCTCAGCAGAGGACAGTGAGTAACACAGCTGTTAACATGGGGTGCGGGGTTTGGAATCAGTGAGCCCTGGATTATAATCCTGGCTCTGCCACAGACTTGTCAAATCTACTTTTTAAAGGTAACCTCTCTAAACCTCAGTTTTATCACTGATAAAGTGGAACTAAAAATACTTACTTCGAAAGGTTTTTTGAGGATTACATGATGCATTGTAGAATCTAGTGGTTAAGAAGGCAGGGATTGAGAATATGAAAATTCAAAGTATAGGTTCTAGAGCTAGACTGCTTGAGTCCAGATGCTAGCTGGTGACTGGGCAATTTTACTTATCTCTCTTTAAGTCAGTATTCTTATCTCTACCAAAGGGATGCTAAGTGCACCTATCTTTTAGGATTTGTTATTAATGTCAGGTATGTAATAGTAATCACTAAATTTAATTATCATTACCTATAGCATTATATGAACATACAAAAGATTTTTGTTGTTGCTATTATTCCTGTTAATAAGGCCAGCCATAGAGAGAGGCCAAATGCTCCGGTGATTAGGAGAAAACTGTGCTTAGTGGGGGGCTTGTGGAATTAGGGCTTGCTCTGGATTTTAAAACCACGAGCTTCCTTCCAGGTATGTTGGTGGAGTCTGTGCTCTTCGAGGGCGATCTGCCAGTACCAGGAATGGCTCAGCATCTGAGTGGTGGGGTTCACTGCTGACTGAATGTTCCGTAAACTGAGGCTGAGCAAGGAGAGGGAAGTGAGGAAATGCAAGACCATGTGGTCACCATCTTAAAAGAAGAAAACCAGATAGGGGTCTGCTAAGAATTTTGTTATGTCTCTCTGAGAATTTTTACACGGTCCCTGGCCTGTTCTGCTCTGCTAGGAGGTGGCTGAAGATGTGTCACAGTCAGTCATTCCTCACTGGGATCATCCCTTTAATTGCATCTTTTGGAAATTAAACTAAAGAACATGACTAGACACTTAGCTTCTCCGTGTCTTGGTGTCCTTAGCTAAAAATGGAGGCGTTGGATGAGAAGTTCTGTTATAACCTTTCAATTGGTAAATTATATGATTCTATGATCACATACCATATTTCGTTTTCCCTAGAATGCCACCCTCAGAGACTAGGACATATGACAGTTGTAACCACATTTTAATAAGGTCCTTATGGAACTTTATGTAACTAAAAATCTTTGGTTAAGCTACAGCGTCCTTAAACTAAATTCAGTGCTAGAGTGGACTCTATTCAGTAGAGATTTCGGTTTATGACATATATGCATTAAATAAAGTAATTTATAATGAACTAAAGCCTCAGGGAGATCCCACTGTTTTTCAATATGTTCTGTCTTACCAATTTCTTTAGAGGGTAGAACTTCCTGTAAAGGAAGCTGCCTCAAAACTTATGTCATGATTCATATTGGAATCTTATCACTTCACTTTATTCATTAAGCCTCTGGCTGTTCTGAGTTTTATGTCAGGTAAATTCTAAAATATTCTTGGCTTTGTAGATCTTATATGTCTCAGCAACCATCAATACTTCTTCAAAAGCATTTTCCTTTTTTCTCCTGTGATGTATGATGTCACAAAATAATAGCTGACATCTGGGTGGTTGTATGTGGCAAGCTCTGTGCTCAGTGTTTCACCTGCATTATGGCTTTGAAAGGTTGAGTATCTTGCTCCAGGTCACACAAGTGGTAGAGATAAGACCTCACTAACAATTTCACACTTCTAATTGCTCAACTTTCTAGATGACCATGAGGGAGGGGTTGACAATAAGGATGGAAAAGCTTCTGAATCTAAATGCGTGACCATCAATAATGGAAAAACCTCAAGATACTCAAGGGTACCTTGTTGGAGCATTGTAGCTGTTTTGTAGAACTTGGGAATTCTTTCTAATGGCAAGTATTTTGTTTCTAGAAGTCTGTCCACTGTATTTTTCTCAGATGGAAAATCTATTAAAATCTATTTTTATCAAAATTAGCAATTCATCCACACTTTCAGAAAGTTTGGTAATTATTTCTATTTGGTAATGGCTTATAAAACTTCCCTGAAGCTTCTTTGCCTTTTATGCTCTTGAAAAATAAATTATTCTGAGTTCTCTCTGTCCTTAAAGAGCTGTTATGACTAACTCAATCCTTAGCATCACAAATGGGCCAAGAGGTAAGAGTTTTTTATTGATACTGTTCATTAAAATATTCATAACTAGGAATTTAAGATGCATTCCCTATTGAGTGTAATCAAGCTATTATTGCATTTGTGTATCTTTTACCTACCTTTTTTTAAAGTAATTTTCTAAAGTATAAAAAGTATTAGGTCTCATAAGTGGAACAGATACTTTTGTTTTGGTGTAGGGTAGGAAATGGGCAGAGGGCACATGATAGACGCTGGCCCCCAATATGTCCTGTCAATTAATTCTTTAACTGGTAATTGAGGCATAGTACAAGGCATTGGGTTAGGTACTTCGGCAGATAAGGAGAAATAAGAATATATGGTCCCTGGGGCAAAAATGTATACATTTAAAGGAATAAGGATCAACTTACAACGTCTCAGAAGAATACTAACAACACTAAATGTTTTACAGAAAGGAACTGGTGTGGGGTTGTTAACGAAAGATTTAACAGAAGAGGTAAGAGTCGAGCTTGTCCATGGAGGATGAATAGGAGGTAAATGTACAATTCACTACAGCCAGAGGCAGGACCATAACATCAAGACCTGGTCAGGACAGGAGCTGCATCCTCCTGGCTAATGAGGAAGGTGTGTGTAAGGCAAAGTTAGAGGAGAGATGAGAAGGGTAGCTTATCCGGGGAGTAAAGGAGCTTGAACGCTAATTGAAGAAGTCGGAGCTAAGGCATCCAAGAGGCACTGAGAGTTTGAAAGTGGACAACCGACATGATATTAAAAATTCTTGTTAAAGAAAGGTAAAATCATGACTCTCGTGAAATAGAAAATAAACATTCATTAAAGATTATTTAACTTATAATAAGGGATGCGGCAGATGTTCAAAAGGAAATCCAAAGAACAGACAGACAAGACGCATTTATTGATCAGGAATATTGAAATGCATGTTTTAAATGAAGGCAAAACTGTTATTTTGGGGTGAGAGAACTGTCTCTCCACTGGACAGAATTTATTTGCATATCTATAGGAAAAATTTATTTTGCACTTTTGTTAGCTATCTACAATGTATAAAGCTGCAAGAATCAGAAAACTCAGAAGAGTGTATGGTGTTGGCAAGTTCAACTGAATGAAGTGCAAAGGTCTGTGACGGATGGTGGGATGTCCACGGCGTGGCGGTGTGGGAGGAAAGGGTGCGGAAGACGGTAGATGTAATTGTGGTGCCCAGACATAATTTCATCATCAATCATGAGGTTACAAGGGACAGTGAGGAATCTCTGATCAATCTGCATTTCCAACTTGCATCACTGGGCAAATCATAGTACTATAGCAGATGTAAAAAAAAAAATTATGAGATTAATTTTACACAGTTGCTTCCAAAGTGCCATTAAAATGAAAATGTCCAATTGCATCCCTTTGGTTTCCTTCCTGTGGTGGGAATTCCATGTTCTGCTCTTTTCCTATTGTGCTTTCCCTGAGAATTTTTACTCTACTAGAGTGTTGGGCACTTCTGTGAGGTGAGGTCTTTGGTATGGAAAGTAAGGCGCAGGTGAAAGAAGGTCTATTATACCCCAGCATGTGGAGTCTTATCACTGGATAAGGCATTTTGTTTCTAGAAAGTCCCTGAAATGGAAATGTGTTTTCTTGCAAGTAGGATATTACTTTTTGAGGCTAAAGCTATCAGATTGATGTTAGGAATCCGGGGATTTCGAATTCAAGAGAAAAAGGACATTGAATTTAATTTTAGGATTGTGTCTTTGCACAGAGTTGTTTCTTTGGGGACAATCATTACTCTAAGGGTCAGGAGTGTAGGCAATGAAACACCACCCAGGAGCTCATAAATAAATGTCTGCTATTTGCTGAGCGGTTTAACAATGAACAATGTGCTCTCTGTTGCTGCAGTTTTCTCAACTATAACATAGGCATGATAGCTTCATTAGCATTATTGTGATGAATAAATGAATTAAATTGTAGAGCACTTAGAACAATGCCTGGAACATGGTCAACATTCAATGAATATTTGCTATGGTAATTAACATGAATTATATTAATGCTGAAATCCACATTCTAGGGCATTTGAATACATTGTAGTTGCATTAGTCAGGGTTCTGTAGAGAAACAGAACCAATAGGGTGTGTGTGTACACATATATACATGAAGAGATTTATTTTACAATTAGTGCACATGGCTGTGAAGGCTTGGGGAGTCCAAAGTCTGATGGGGGAGGCTGGAGGTCAGGAGATTCAGCAAAGTTCTAGTTCAAAGGCATCTCACTGGAGACCTGGAAAGAGCCGAGACTTAGGCACAGAGTGGTCGGCTGGAGGATTCCTTCTTGCTTGTGGGGTCAGCATTTTGTTCCATCCAGGCCTTCATCTGATGAGGTGAGGCCCATCCACATGATGGAGGGCAATCAGTTTCCCTCAAAGTCCACAGATTTAAATGTTAATCTCAACCAAAAGCACCCTCACAGAAATATCCATAATTATGTTGGACCAAATGTCAGCCCACTGTGGCCCACCCAAGTTGAAGCTTCAATTTAACCCTTCAGTAGTAAATCATGGGGTTTGACTACTTAGGTCACTTATTTCCTGCCATAGAAAAATATACCTATAATCGCATGTCATGCATAAGTCAACAATTTCTTGACAGAGCATGTCTTTTAGAGAATGCTTCTTTCATTCTTTTGTGCCTTGTGATTTTAAAGGATATTTTCCCCTCACCCCATACATATTTAACTAGTGGAACCAGATGCTAAACCCAAAGTCCAGCCTTTGGGGAATTATTCAAAAGCTTCCTCCTTAAAACACATTCATACAGTCAATGTTCTTTCCCTTAAAGTAATTCATAATGAACCCACAAAGGAGTAAAAACAAATGAGACTAATGGAAATTTATTCAGATAAGATTTTAACTTTTTATAAACTCTTGTATGGAATCTTACTCTTTGCTTCTTTATGCAAAGCTTGAAGAAGTTTGTCTTGCAGATAATGCTAGCATTGCTGCAGTTTTCAAATTTATTTTGTGAAATCCTTAATTTTTTCAATCAGGCTCTTTTTTAAGAATTGCTGTTCTCATTCTGCAACAGAGCCCTACTACACGCACTTCTGGACATGCTGCAGGAGCAGACTTCCACCTGTTTATCTATACATCATTCTCAGTCTTGCTGAGTGGCTCATTCTTCATTCAGTGATCTCTGGAATGTATCTCAGTCACAAGCAGAATGCTAGTTTTGGGAGTATAGTTTTTGGTGTTTGTTTTACAAAGACACACTCAAGCAAGAAATTATTTTCTTGTTCAGGGTTAATAAAAAAGCAAATGATAGAGTTTGTATCAGACTTCAGCTCAATTGTGACAGTATCGTTATCTTCCTTATCGCCTAGTTGGAAGTTCTTTTTCCTTGATGTTGACGTGATGTTAATTTTAAACATTGTTTTTCTTTTCCGAGTATTTTAAACTGTGAAATTAAAGTGTGCTCACTGTAGCTAGTGAAACAATGAAAAAATGATTAAGGAAAAGCTAAAGATTTCCTCCCACTTCTTTGAGGAGACCGATGCCAACAACTTGACATGGATCCTTTAACCTTCTTCCAAGGTTATAGAAATACGTACACATGCGTACACACACACACACACACACACACACACACACTTTAGTGTTATTTGATTTTATAAATGACATAACACACATTAATCTGCAATTTGCTTTTCCTCACTTAACAATCCACTATGAATGGCCCTGCAGGTCAACGGATAGATGCATTTCTCATTAAAATAGCTCATTTTTAAATCTGGATTTCCCCCCCCCAAAACTTCAGATAAGGGCTTGCCTGGAGACAGATTATTCTGGAAAATGATCCCAAGGACCAGGAGTGGAGAACTGGGAAGAGTGAAGCAGGGGAGGAGGGAAAGTCAACCAGTGGCTGATTCTCCAGCTGCTCAGAACTGTGGGGTGCTGGGCTTTGGAGGAGTACTGTAGAAGGCATCTTGCAGCTGTCTTCCCAAGCGACAGAAAAGAAGCCACTTATATTCCAGCTCCCACTTTTTCGTGGCCAGAGGATGCCCCATGCAATTTGCAATCGCGAGGTTGCAGGTGTGTTAGAATGGCTGTGTGCTTACCTACAAATGTCCGAAGTGTGGACAGACAGAATTTGGGGATGAAGGGAGAAGTGTGCACACTATTGAATCACAGTGATGACAGTCACACCTGCACGCAGCTGGTTGCTACAGCAACAGCTGGGGTAAAATGTGGACTGAAAGGAAGTAAGATGATACCCAAGAGATGTCTAAGACAACTGCATAATGTTCCATAATGTGTATGCACCACATCTGTTTATACACAGTTGGGTAGATATTTGTGTTCATTCCAGTTTTATTTTTTGCCACCACAATGTTGCACTGAACATTCTTCTATACATATTACCATTTACTAGTGCTTTTATGTCTATATAATATATTCTCCAAAGTGGAATTTCTGCCTCAAAGCACTTTTCGTCTATTAAGTCTTTCATTCCTCCCAAGCAGAGTGATTGCTGTCCTCATGTTTCCCATGAGGAATTGGGGGCACACAGGAGTCTAGGAAATGAAGGCAGTTAGAATTTTTAATGCCTACTGAAAGATTAGATTCCAAAAATATTCTTGGACTGTAAAAAAGAAAAGATTTTAACATGATTGAATTGATGTGTTTTTATTTCTTTAACTTGTAAGTCATGGAGTTTTTTTGTAGCCATTACATGTAGGTATCATATCTCCAGGGAAGGGAGGAGGGTGGATGCCACTCCCAGAAAGAGGAGGCTGTGATTTAGCAGAACTCTTTTCACAGGAGAAGATGAAGTGGAAATCTTAACCCTTGCTGACAAGTTTACCTGGAAGGTCACCCTTGGGGTAGAGTCGGGGGGATGATCCTTAGTTGAGGGCTACGAGGTTGGCTGTGTGAGCACAGGACCTCAGAGGATGGTATAGCTTTTTGCAGGGGGAGAGCCCCGGGCTCACAGCAGTAGACACTCATAAACAGTTGTTGATATGACTTTGAGTTTATCCTACAAGCAACAGGGAGTCACCAAAGTCAGTTTTTAAGGTAATGAATGACATTATCAGATCAGTGTTTCAGCAAGATGATTCTGGCAGCTGTGCTGGATAGGTTGGAGAGAAATGAGAGACAGGTGGCCAAGAATCTATTTAGTATGTTTTCCTTATAATCCAAATAAGAGATGATGAAAGTCTGGCAATGACTATAGAACTGAAGAAGAAGGAATAAATTTGAGAGATTCTTAGAGGCAGAATTGCCACAGTTTATTGAGCAACTGGACAAAGTAGGTGGAGGAGGAGTACAGCACAGTGCTGCAGCTGTTGGCTTGGTTGATCAGGTGACATTAATGTTGAGACAGGGAACCTAGAAGGAAGACTTTGCTCATGAGAGAAAAATACTAGGTATGGTTTGAACATGTTGAGATGGAGGAACTGAAGAACATGCTGGTAGAAATATCTAATAGGTAGTTGGAGACAGAGGGCATGTACATATTTTCTATGTTTTAAAACATTCTTCCAAATATGTATGTTGATTTTAAGAGTGTTAGAAAAAATTTATGAGGCATTTCTTATTCTTTATTTTCTAAAAATAGTAGCCTTTATCACCTTTTGTACTATCCAACCATAGGGTACTCAGTGCTGTATGGTAAGAATCAAGAATAGAAAAATTAAGTTCACAAGGTGTCGGCACCCCACTGCCCCTCCTGCATGTTGACCTCCTCATTGAGAAGGAGCACAAATACACCACTCATCGCTCAGCACAGACACACGCCACTACCCACCGCAGAAGCAATGGAGACACAGGAGTCAAGAATGGGAAATTGCTCCAGGTCCTCTGGGAATTAATAGTGGACTTTAACTATATAGTCTGATTCCACAAAGTTTTATCTCCAGAGAACATTAGACAAATATAGTTTGACTTTCTCTAAAGATGTTGAAGAATCCATCTCTTCTCTCCTGTGCAAGATCTAATAATAACGTCTTAATGACATTGTTTCCAGAGAAGATGAGGCTGTCTTGAAAACCTGTGACATTAGCCCTTTAGTTTATCTAGATTCCTGTGATTCTAGATGAGACACTTAGGGCCACCTGTCCTCTGTGACCTCGAATGCAACTGGAGAGGCAACGTGGTACACATTTCCCTGAACAGGAAGGAAAAGAGAATTGTGAAGTATGTAGCATGAGGCAGAATCATTTCCCCGTAGAGTGTGATTGCATGATGCAGGTTTTGTGCCTAATTAGCATCTCTAAATATGGATTCGATTGTCCTATGGTAGCATGTTCATAGCTAACCAAGGATACAGGAACAAGTAACAGCTCTTACCAATAAGGCATCTTGTTTACCTTGCACTCACGGGCTGCATAGAAACCACCGACAATAAATCTCTCTAGAACATTTGTGAAATTTCTTCTTAAAATGCAGGAAATGTAACCCTCCTACAGATTGCAAGCAATTCTAAACTCTTTCCTAAGAGATTTCTCCTTAAACTCTTTGTGCCAAAATGTAATTTATTTTGAGCACTGGAGTTTCTTTGGACTCTAATGAATTTAATAGCTGTTTGTCATTTCTCACATTAATGCTGTCTATTATGAACAGCCACGAGCTTTAGAGGTTAGTTCTTTATTAGAGTCGACCAGACCAACTCCTTTGCAGGCTGGCAGGTGGATACTAGGCATTTGAAAACTTGGTTGATTCTGAATGCCAAAGGTACAACAGTAAAAAGTACTTAATTTACTATGATGTAAGTAGATATCAGAAACAGATATAAGAAGTTCATCGGTGTTAGTACCTACTGGTCCTCCCTCATTCCAATCTCCTGAGCAAAGAAGAGTGCAAATGTCTGTCAAAGACCATGTGGGTGCAGTAGACATGGAAATACGAAGAGGGTTATACATACGTGTGGATGGTGTTGGGGTGCACCATAAGAGAATGTGTCCCTCAGGCCATGGGCATAAGAGACTTAAGCTTTTATAGGAGAGGTGAGAGCATTATAAATGTAGGTGTCTTGGTGGCCGTCTTTATTCATTTGTCATTCAAATGGTGAGGACTTTGAGCTGGGTGTACTTTAAGCAGGTGGGAGATGCTGGTTTTAGTGAGATGACTGCTAAGGTGAGCTGCATGGGAAAGAAAGGGAAGATCAGACTCGCAAGATTAGTTTGGCTCTAAGCTGGAAGGAAGAGTGGCAAGAGGGAGGCCAGGTGGTCCCTCAAGATCCAGTGTTGCCTGACATAATTTCCCAAGCTAGGAGAGAAGATATAGATTTGAGGCAAAACCCTGGCTATGAATGAGGAGTGTATGCTGGCCCGGGCCACGGCAGAAACTCAAGGCCCAGCACTCATTCAGCTGAGGAGGGAGATGCCCTAGCATCTGACCGAGTTAGCCTGACATCCATGAAATCTTTGGCACAAACTGCAAAATGGAAAAACAGAGTTTTGTTCCAGAAAAGATAATTATGTGCCAGACCAGAGCACCCTGATTTAGATAGTCTTGTAAAAAGAAAAAAAAGGCAATTATGAAGTTTGTCATGTGATACTGGAGAAAAATCTCCCTGTTCAGCTCTGGGATTCTTCAAGACAATTTGGTTTCCACCTGGCTGCCCAAAGAGAATTGCTTGGCTGCTATAGCAACTGTGTCCCTGGATATATAGCAGTTGACAAAAACACTCTTTATATGCTGATTTTTATGCTTAGAAACGTAGGCTGAGCTGGTGGGATGGATAAAATAACAAGCTGGATGACAGAATTGCTGTAAGCCAATGTTATAACACTTCTTTATCTCACACCTTCCATTCCGTTCATCAACAAATGCTGTCAACTCCACCACTGTCCCCCTCCTGTCCCCACAGTCTAAGCCACTAACATCCCTCACCTGGATTTCTGCAGCAGACTCCAAACTGGTCTCCTGTATCTTATCTTGTCTTTCTTCTGTCTACTTTTTAAACAGCTATCAGAGTAGTCCTTTCAAAATATAATTCAGACCACTTTATTCTTTTGATTTAACCCCTCCAATGGTATCAGTCTGCTCTTGCTTCAGTAATTCTGCTTAACAAACCATCCTAACTATCAGTGGTTTGCAGTATTAAGCATTCGCTTTTTGTCACCCAGGTCAGCTAGGGTGGCTCTGCTTCAGACTATGGCTGCCCCTGGTGTGCCCTGTGAAACGTACTGTGGGGCCCTTGAGGAAGGGTTGGTGACCTGGACCCTGCTCCTCAAATGTCAATCAAGGTAATGTCTCCAGAAGCCAAGACGACCAATGAGAACACATTTAGCCCTCTGAGTCACATTTGCTAACATTCCATTGGCCAAAGCAAGTCACATGCATTAATGGTGTGAGGAAATAAACTCTACCTGCTAGGACTGATGCTCACATCTCCCCAAAAATGGCTTCTGATGGCACTTGGAAAAAAACACCAAACCGTAGCCCTTGCCACAGCTTATAAGTACTTATATTATCCGGCCTCTGGCTACCTTCCCGCAGTAATTTCCTACCACTTCTCCCATGTCTTTCTCTGTTGCAGACGCTGTAGTGCTGCTTCTATTCCCTGAACCTCCCTCCTATCCCCCAGACATACTCCTCTCCTCGAATTTCTACATTCTTCATTACTCCTGCCTGAAATTCTCCCCACACCTCTGCACAGCTCACTCTCTTTTCCCTTGTTCTGGCCCCCGGTCAAATGTCATTTCCTAAGAAAGACCTTCCCCAGCTGCACTGTTTAACGTAGCAGCACTTGCAACATTCCTTCTTTTTGCAGCACTTAGCACTACCTGCCATATGTTCTACCCAATTTATTCGATTTTTGTCTGTCTCCTCCATGAGAACGTAAACCCCATGAAGGCAGCGACATCGATGTTCCCAGCACATAGTGGGACCTCAAGATATAATTATTGAATGATGAATGCATAAGCTGAATTCATTTATTCTCTGCTGCTCCTTCAGAATATACCGGCACGTGGCCATGTAAAAAGATAAAACACTCCCGGGCCAAGGGCAAAGTTGTTGTTTTTTTCCTCTATAGATTCTTATTACGAGCTCCTTTCACAGATGGAAAATATTGATCTCAAAGTCATTTTTTTTATTTTATAATATTTTCCTTTCCAAGTAGTTCTTGTCTGGGTTTTTGAAATTGAAGGAAGCCTAAAGATTTTGTTATGAGCTCCCATCAATCATCGTTTGAGTCAATGCGCTGTGGATTGTTGGCATGTTTGTGTATGTCAGGAATTGCCAAGTTTCCAACTCCTGTTTTTTGCTTCTCTTTTAACTTTTATTGAGGTGCAGAATTTCACTTTTTTGAACAAGGGGTGTGTGGGTATATCTGAAGGTACAATTGTTCTTACTTTCCGGGTCCTGGGGTTTCAGTGAGAGCCAATGATCTGGCTCTGGAGAGGGATGGAAGCAGGCACTTTCAGAAACAGGAGCTACTTGAAAACTGGTGCACAGGGAGAGTGGCAGATGGCCAGAGGCCCAGTTTCTGCTTGGCAGGTCCACACTACCTGCGACCATGGGTGGATAATCCTTCACATACGAGGGTATGCCCAACCTGCAATATCTCGCGCCTACTCTGTGGGCCAGGCCAAGCCACGTATCAGCCACCAGGAGGATGAGAAGCATTGTAGAAGGATTGGGGTCATTTCCAAAAATGAGCTCATTATCAGTTAATTATTTGGGATGAAGTTAGGAAGAAGAGGTGCTTTCAAGTCCTGGGAATGAAGCCAAAAGTCTGGAACTGAGATGGCCGCCAATCTGTGTGTCAAGCTTAGTAGCAAGGGGACCAGGGAACAAGCAAAGGGCCACCATGGGATGGCAAGAGAGAGGAGTGAGGTATCAGTTCTAGAAGGACCAGTTCTAGAAGTCATTTTGTGCATGCAGCTTGTATGCTATTGCATTGCTTTTAGGTACAGCGTAGGATTGAGCTGCACCAAGCATATAAAATATGTGTGCTCAGGATTTTTGCATAGATTACAGTCCTATTCATTTATTTCTAATCACTATTATTGTTTAGGTAAAAGACATAACTCAAGAATTAAACAGAGGTATGTAGGTTTTGGCATTAGATGGAACTGAGTCGCGTACAACAACATTCAAAATGACCTCAAGTCATTTGATATGTAAATATTTAGTCCTAATAGGAAGCAGGGTTGATGCTCCTTATTCCAATTAAAGGTAAAAGAGAAAGGATGTGAGAACAGATAATTGCCCCAAATGTTGTCTTCTTTTTTCTTTTCCTTTTTTTCCCTTTTTTTTTATTTCAAAATATTAACACGTTTTTGGTTACATGTATTGATTTTCTTACACAAATTAACACAACCTCTATGGAAAACAGTATGGAGATTCCTCAAAGAACTGAAAGTAGAACTACCACTCGATCCAGCAATCCCACTACTGGGTATTTACCCAAAGGAAAAGAAACAATTTTGCCAAATCTCTTCTTGCAGAACTCTGACGATACGTTTAGATCCTAATTGAGGTGACATTTAATGGAATATACATTTATAAATTATTAAACTACATAGTGTAAGTAAAATATTTTTGTGTACAACCAATAAATATTTCCACATCTTTAAATATTAATTTATTGTAATTTTATTATATCTTTACATTTACTTTAGGTCAGTATGCTGAGGTGAAGAATGAGCTTTTGAAAAAAATAACACATATCGGCAACAGCAAAGACAATGGTAAGCAAGCAGGCCTAATTTATGTAATTGTTTCAGGAATCAGGTAGTTTTAAATAAATCCCAGTTAAAACCTCATTCTAGTAATTCAAACTAATTAACTAAGTTTTTGCTCTTTGTGGAAAGTCACATAGCCTATGAAAACATCTGTCTGAGACACCGATAAGGGACACTTTCTAGGATTATCTTGGATTCATATAATTACTTTTCTGCTCTGCCTGAGAGTTTTGTTTTTTATTTAAATTTCCAGCAAGTTCTTTTCTTGTATTTTCCTTCTTTCTAAATGAATTTTAGACATTGGATAGTTTCAAATCAGTTGTCTTGAATAACGTAAGGACTCCCTTGTTTGAGTAGGTATTGACTAACGTTAGCGTCCATAGTCTCCCAGACCTACACATTTCCTCACCATTTTCCATTATTCCCTCATTCAGAAAGTATGTACTGAGTGCCAGACAGGCTTATAAAAAGTTAGAGGATAATGAACTTCCTGTGGGATGCAGTACAGAAGTGTGCAGGGTCAGGGCCAAGGTACGATCGTGTTATATGGCCCGTTTACGTCCCCCAATATTTCTAACAGAGTTGTAGTTGGATAAGCACTTGAATGTTCACATGTTAAACTTATCTGTTAGGGTTGCTATCTCTTCCAGCTGAATGTAATGCAAACTGACTCAGCAGCCTTTTAAATTTTTGTTAAAATTCAAAAGCATGAAGAACAACTTACGATATAATTGTATATAGCAGAATCGGTCACACCTAATGGGTGTGAAGGAGCAGCAGAGAATATAATGGTACTAACAATATGAAAAGTTATCTATCAATCTATCCAAATGGAGCATCTTATCTATCCATTATCCATCACAAATGAGTAAGTAAATAAAAACTGGAATGCAATACATCAAATTCCACTTACAGCTTTTATGATTAGTTGTCTATTCACTTAATCACTTATTATAATTAGCATCACTGAGCCTTGTTTTCTTCAGCCATAAAGTAGGGCTAAGTAGAGTTTCTACTTTATAGGGCCATTGGGAGGGGAGAGAAAATGTATGGAAGATGCCTAGATTTGTGCTCACACTAAATAAATGCTTAATAAATGGTAGCTACAGTACTTCTATGAATAACAAAGTTTTAATTTTCAGTTTCTTTTCTATACTTTTTACTTCTCTAATTTTTTACAATGAGAATAGTTACTTGTATAATCAGAAAACAAAACAAAGCAAAAATAGCCTTCTAGAAAAATCTCTGGATGATACCAATGCAGTATTGACCTTCAAAATAGATACAAAGTTCTATGGAGCAGAGGTTGAGTTTCTAACTCTTTTGTGGCTTAGAAATAAAGTTTGTCAGCATAATTTTACCCACAATTTGAAATATTTTATCAGTATCACTTAAACATTTTGTTTAATATTAAATAGCAAAAACGAATCTTTAAAGTCTTTATGTTATTCTCATCTACATATCCTTGTATACTTTAAACTTGCCACAAAAACCCACCCAATAAAGGCTATAGTGTTTCTAGATGGGTGTTCACAAAACATCAAGTTGAACTTGTCTCATTTTTTTCTGAGCATATGGCGAAGAGGTGGGAGCTGACGCTTCCAGTAACTTATCCTCACTGGCTTTGCCTTGGCTGATGTATTTCTGCAACTTTAATATTACTCAAAATAAAGTACAGAAAACAGCACAAGGAATTCGATTATTTCTGACTGGTGGTTGATCCCCAGTGTTGATAGAAATCTGGCAGTTATAACTTAGCAACATAATCTAATGGCTTTGGATTCTTGAATTTTAAGTCATTTTGTAACACAAAGCTGGATGTTCTAATTTCCATTCTGCTACTGACTGGGTACCTATTCTTATCACATTGTCCTGGTTTTCTTAAGTGTAAAATGGAGTTATAATGCTAACCTTTTCTTTGTTTCTCTTTCAGAGCACTTCTTGTTTCAAAATTCTCTAAGGTGAAGTATAACAATGTGTATAATATGCATGGATAAAATAAAAATATGTAACTAAGAAAATCACTATGCAGGAAATATATTGAAATGAGAAAAATAAAATAAGACTAGAAGTGAGTAGTAAATTGCTTGCCAAGAAATTCTGTGTGCTTGTTGGATATGGGCCATGGTTTCAACTCTGTGTGCTGTAACGGCCAACAAAAAAGAAAAGAAAATGGGATACACAATTCAGAGAATTCGTAAGATAAAATTGACCATACCAATAGCCACAAAACTGAAACAAAGCAGTTGATCCAGGGAAACTATGTTCCCAAGTAACTTATCCACAGTAAATATATTAATACTTTTCATAGGGCAATATCTTATATGATTCTCCAAAATAAACCAATGAGAAAATACCAAGCACAATTTTGTATAATTAATCTAGATAGGAACAGAACACTATTATTTAAGTACCAGCTTTCTGATGATCTGACTTGATCCAGGAGAGACTTAGAAGGGTTGCATATCTTTTATTAGGCAGCCTTCAATCAATTATGCATCTTTCAATTGAGCCTTTGTTAAGAACTGGATTGCAATTGTAATGTGCTGACAGTACATTTCAAGTTAATTGCCAGTTAAGTTTCAGTGGAGCTGGCAAGGAGAATGGACATCTTATGAAAATTGAGTTTAAAAAGGACAGTGGTAGAATAGAAAGCTACTATGCTGTCATAGGCCAAGTAGTCATTTGAGGACAGGGTTGGGATTCTCCTCTTGAATAAGAGCCATGGAATCAAGTTGTTCAA
>NW_012150396.1:1250602-1253190 GCF_000956105.1 Propithecus coquereli | reverse complement strand
AAAAAAAAATGCAAAAAAAAAAAAAAAAAGGGCAGATGTTTGTTGTTTCTGTGAAGGACCCTTAGGGACCCTTTATAGCTCCTGGCATGGGAGAGTCAGCTGAGGCTTAACCATTTTCTGCCCCTCATTTCTGCCATGGGAGGTGCATCCCATTACCTCTTGTGGTTGGGGATTCCCTTTTCTATTAGCTCTTTGGGGAGCACCAGAAAAATGACTTAATTTCTACCCAATACAGGTGGTGATTAAGGGACACCTGTATCCATGCCACACCACATAGTGGGCATACAGGCCGCCTCGCCCTTGTAGCTGTCTCTCCTTATCATCTCTTTTGACTCTTCTCTCATCAGCAGCTTTAATTCTAGGACACCAGATGCTCTGTTGGCCCAGTAGCTTAGAAAATTTCACACAAGGGCTGTCAGCAGTCATCATTTAGCAGGAGGAGTAATGGTTTGGCATCCTCAATTTTGTAGGATGGGAAAGTATATATTGAATGCTTCTCCTCACCTGTGAAAGGAGTATTATTAGAAGCTGCTCCACAAACTCTCATTCCTTTC
This sequence comes from Propithecus coquereli, assembly GCF_000956105.1. NCBI lineage: Eukaryota > Metazoa > Chordata > Mammalia > Primates > Indriidae > Propithecus > Propithecus coquereli. The sequence continues at coordinate 1,252,636 of NW_012150396.1, read as the reverse complement.
CATGACGACTTCTGGCCTCCCTTCATTTTATACAGTCCAGAGGAAGTGAAGAACTAAAGGGTTGGGATGATGGATAGTTCCAGTCGTGCTGAAATAGTGCCTCTCAGCAAGCCTTTCTAGAAAGTGGTTGAGCCCACAGCTGGTAGTTTCATGACTTTGGAATTTGACATTACTTGACAATAGCCTGTGGATTCTGGGCATTAATTCCGGGAAGATAAGAAAATACACTTGCATTCTGTTACATTAGACTATGGATTCTAGATATTAATTTTGGGACAATAAGAAAGTTTTCTATTGGTACTCTACAATGCCATGCTACAGTGATGTAACGTCATCAAAGACAAAAATATTGTTCTTTGCATAACTGTTAGCCTACAACTAACATCATTGAATTCTCTGCAATATATTAAAAACTAATGTTTGTAATGAAACAATCCAAGTTTTAAAATACGGAAAACTGATTATTGTTGAAGATAACATCAACACATAAAAAATATTAGAAATAAACCATGAAGGGAAAGCATATGTAATTAAACATGAGTAAGAAAGCATTACTCTGGTTTGTAGAATTGTTCTGAATGAAAAGCAAATAGAGCCACTCAACCTGAAGTCTTCTAGGGTGTTAATTTCGTTTATAAATTCAATTTTATAACTCTGAGACTTATCCTAATTTAAACTAAATTGGGCTTGGAAGGAAAATTCATTTTTCTATTTTCATTTCTATTCTTTCCATTCCTTACCGAGATTAATAATCATATAAATTTGGGGTGATTTCACAAAATATTGTAGTCTAGTCTTTCTATATATTAATAGAAGAAAACGGAAAGTTCTTTCTACATAGAATATTAAGTCAAAAGTATAATTAAGTAAAAAATCAATTTAAGTCCTTGCCTTCTCATCTTATGACCAAAGTTTAGTAAGATTTGTTTTTATTTAGTGTTTATTTATTCATGAATTCTTACTGTTTTCATGCTAACAGTTAATTTCAGGTTTTATCTTTTCAGATCGAGGTATTGACCAACTAACTCAAATCCTTGTCAAGTCCAGCATCTTTCAAAACTATTATATTTCTTTAGAAAGCAAAAAGTTCGAGGAATTCTGATTTAAAATTAAGACAGTAGTCTTATTCATTGACAAAGCTTTCAGCAATTAAAAAGGAAAGAATAGTTACAATGAAATGAGGATTGACTTTGATGTAATGCTCAGCATATATCTATGAATGAATTGAGGGAACTTGTAGTTGATGTAACTAGGAGAAACAACAGCTCTTGGAAACACAGCTAAGGTTTATGAACGACTCTGGTCTGATGCAACAACTTAACAAGCTCTCTCTGGGGAAGGTTTATCACAAACATCTCTATCATACGAATGGCTTCCAGCTGGATTAGCAATATTCTCAAAATTTCCATATGAAGTTAAAATAAAGAGCAATATTTTTCACAAATCCACAGACCCACTGCTTGCAAAAGAAATAATTTTAAAAATTTTGATTTTATGGAATAAATATATAAGATACCTTCTCAACTTGACAGTTGACAGACCTAAGGTGCTTGTTTTCACTGATTGAAAGATACCACAAATGTTTTTGTTCTTGTTCATTTTCAGTTGAAGAAAATATTTTTTATATCCTTTCCCATCCCGGACACATAGCTATATTTACAAAGTATTTTCTGACAAAGCTAGTGGGAGTTTCCTTTGGGATTCTAAGAATAAGATCAGAGGTCTAAAAGAGGTGCAGTTCACACTTGAAAGAGCCACAGACAGCCTAGAAATGCATCCCCAGATCACAGTGTAGGCGAATGACATCTGAGAATAAATGCCCAATATTCACATAGCTTCAGTGATTAGGGCATAAAACTTAAGTGCACAGTGTTTTCCTTCCTGATCAACTTGAAATTCCTAGTGATTTTCTAACAGCGTTTTGGAAAACATTTTTTGTGTGCGTGATTTCTACATGACTTATGTTAGATTTTAGTTTCTTAAGGTTAAGACACTGAGACTTCTCTTAAGCCATAGCTTACCTAGAATCATGAG
>NW_012150396.1:1247921-1250352 GCF_000956105.1 Propithecus coquereli | reverse complement strand
CTCACTCTTTTTAAAATTTTTCACAATTATAAACAAAGTTGTGATAAACATTTATGTACTTACATGTTAGCACACATTTTTTAGGAAAAAGTTCAGGAAATTAAGTTGGCTAAATTGTATACATATTTTTTAAAGATTTTTAATGTTAAATAATGTCAATTTGTCTTCCCATGACTGGCAGTAATTTATATTTAAACTAACAGTGCATGAAAACATCCATTTCATTTCCCCCTTGTCTAACCTGGGTATTATGCTGTTTTTTTTTTGCTATTTACAGTTGAAAATTATCTTATTTTAACTTGTTTCTTTGATGGCTATTGAAATTGAACCAATTCTCATTAAAGGAATATTTGTTTATTCAGAACACTTCCTCTTTTCTCTGTCTTGTAATCTTAATATAAACAGACTAGAATAATTCTTATAAGGCAGATAACTTAATTGGCAAATGACTTTGGAGTAGTCATTATACACAAAACATGTTTGTTCGTATCCCTTTTGTAAAGCAAGCCTTTCCCAAGCTTCCTGCTTACTAGTTAGCTCTCAAACCTGGCTTGATTCCTAAGAGAATGAAAATAATGATCAATTAATGGCAATAGTTGTTTAAATTCCCAACATCATTTGGTGGCATAAAAAATGATAAAATGACTCTTATGAACTTCCAGTTAGTTTAATTAAAATTAAGATGAAACAATAAATTAAACCCAAATTACTCTATTGAATAATCAAGAATAGTTATCACCCCCATCAAAGTACCCACAGCTCATATACGTGGGTATGGGGCAAGAAGCACATTACTATGTAACTTCAAAGACCAAGGCAATAATTAAGATAAAGTGATTCAGGATTGGTAATGGTCCCAAGAGCCTGGCAAAAGGAAATACAAACCTGCCATGGGAGACAGAACTTAAGAAACAATTTCCAGACAATTTTCAGAGTTCTAATGAATATCGTATCACAATAAAATGTTATTATTATAAAAACATGAATACAGAAGCCACAAGCAAAGTTAGCAGAAACAAAACATTGCAAACCATACCTGTAAAGTCTATGGATATTGTAATAATCAGAAAAAAATTATTAGTATTTCTTATATATTTCAGAAAAGAGGGAACCAAAAACATAAACAATGGCCAAGATTCTATTGGTAAAGAGCCAAACAATTGTTCTAAAAATCAAACTGTAAAATAAAGCTGAAAACCTAATTTACGGGTAAACTAGTATATTATACAGTTGAAGAAAAAATTATTAAATGAGGATTGATATAAAGAATTTATCCCAGATGCAGCAAGGGCAACCCAGGAAATAAAAATTTGAAGGACAGGACAGAGGAAGAGTTTTCAGATACAACCAATGATAGTTCCAGGGTAAAAAAATAGTAGAGATTGAAAAGGAAATATTTGAAGAGATAATCGCCATTTTGCATTTTAGGAAAGCACTAATACCAAATTCAGGAAACTCAATGAATCCTAAGGAGGTAAATAAAAACCAATATACACCTACATATAGTAGAGCTAAAGAAAAAGGGAAGATACTTATAAAATCAGAGAATAAAAACATTAATCACAAAGGAAGAACAATTAGATTAACAGTCGATTTCCCAACAGCAGCAACTGAAGCAAGAACATAGTAGAATAATATATTCTAAATACTGAAGGAAAATAATAATTATCAGAGAATTTACAAATTAAGCAGAACTTTCTTTCAAAATTGAGATATGAATAGGCATTTCACATGAGAAAAACAATACAAGTTACTGGTCATTAATATTTAGTCCTATTTTAGAACTTAGGTCTTGAAATCAAATTAAGTTCTCCTTGCTTATTTCCCTGAATTTTATATACATTCTAGTTATCAGCCTTTTATGGGATGTGCACATATAGTAGTAACATCCATCAGGTGTCGGGCAGATGGGAGGGGGGAGGAGGGATGGGTATACGCACACCTAATGGGTGTGGTGCGCACACTCTGGGGGATGGACAAGCTTGTAGCTCTGACTCGGGTGGGGCAAAGTCAATATATACAACCAAAACATTTGTACCCCTGAAATATGCTGAAATAAAAAAAAAACTAAGTTCTCCTTTCCTTGGGGTCCAGTGGCTTGGAACTTGTGCTTACGGTGGGGGTAGAGAAAATTCTCTCACAACTTTGTTCCTCTTCAAGTGCGTCCTCCTCTTGTCTGGTGTTGGGGTAGGGAGGAAGAAGGGACAAAATAGTATTTCCGTATGCAACTTCCCATAGTTGATTGGTGGATGTTTATTTTGTTAGTTGGAACTGCTCTTCTAAAGTAATAGAAGAGGTGGGTTACTTTTCCCTCTGTTACTTGCAGCTACTGCTCTATGGTAGGCATCCAAATGCTGGTTTTCTAAAGGGCAGATGTTTGTACACAAAGAGTGCAATGCGCATCACCCGAAGGATGGACATATTTGAAACT
>NW_012150396.1:1240011-1244028 GCF_000956105.1 Propithecus coquereli | reverse complement strand
AAAATATTTAATATTTTCTGTAAAAATAAATTATGTACTTTATACTTCATTGTTATTCTATTAAAGTATTCAGACGACAGTTACATTCATTGTTGGCAGCATGCTCAAACATTCTTATTTGACATTCCCTCATGCATGATAAAATGAGGTGCAAGCTGTTCACATGGGGAAAAGAAATCAACTTATTTTCACAGGAAAGAAAATGATACATGAAATAGAATTAATTAAAAAACCGAAGTGTCATATGACAGGGATACAAAAATTCACTAAGAAAATATATTCTTCAAGACCTTTGAGGTGACATAACCTTTGACTGTACTTTAATCAAAGGTAGTTTTCATCATGCTACCCTGTAACTTCCATCAAATTAGCATGCTTCTCAACTGCAGGTTGTCGCCCCCTCCTATAATTTAAAGCATAGAGTTTGGTCAGTTGGCTGAAGCATAGCAGTTGCACTTGTGACCTTTCACAAAAGAGCCAGAGAAGAGCATCTCCACTCTAAGCGTGGTTCGCGACAGCAGCACCTCTGGCACCAAGCAGACCCGTTTTCCATGTGGCGGCCAGGTGGCAGAGGTCTCTGGAGTGGCACAACATGAAAACAAGCCTGACACGTACGGCAGAGACATTCTAGAGCCGAATTTGCTGGTTCACCTAGCAAACAGGTGAAGGATAAGAACTGAATTGAGTTTAACCAAACAGGAAGTATTTGTACTTATCCCCGAGGGACGCCTGAGTGGCAATTTAGAAATGAGCCTGCCTTCTGCTGTTTCTTCTTCTTTATCTTCTTTTTCTTTTTCTTTTTCTCAGCCTTATTTTTGCTTGGCTTCTTTTTCTTATTTTCCTCTTTATACCATGGTCCCCAGACTCCTCCGTTGAGCCGAGGGTTGCTCCTGGGGTCTCTGGGGGGATACCGGACCGGCACTGCGGTTTTGTTGAACTGGGAGAGCCTCCGCAGGAGCTTCTTCACGATTCCGGGATACCTGTGCGACAGGTCCACCCTCTCATACGGGTCAGCCGTGATGTTGAAAAGCCACACACTCTTGCCAGTGGACAAGGTGATCCGTTCATTGTGCCAGCGGTTTGGCCCCAGGTTGCTGAAAGACTGAGGCGGAACCCAGTCGCTGTAGCCGGGGTTTCCGGTGAGCAGCTTCCAGTGCTGCACCCGGATGGCCGACTGGATGGCCGTGTTCCAGATCCCGTAGCCCGCCGCCCAGGAGCCATTTTTTGCCTTGGTGTAGATGGGATCAATGTTGTGCAAAATATCCACTCGGGGTGAACGAAGGCCTTCGCTTATGGTCTCCCAGATGTCGTAGCCATCTAGTTGAATGTCCTCATCGATCTGCCCTTCGGCCAGTGAAATCAGAGTGGGGTACCAGTCCGTGATGTGCACAAGCTCCTTACACACGGTTCCCTTGTTTTTCAGAAGCGGGCTATGCACAAAGCCAATAGCCCGGATCCCCCCTTCCCAATAGGTTCCTTTGCTACCTCTGAGAGGCCAGTTACTCCCTCCTGCCGTGGGCTGGCCACCATTATCTGAAGAGTAAATGATGATACTGTTGTTATAGAAACCATATGTCTTCAGAGCCACGGTCACATTGTTGATTGCTTCGTCTAAGCAGGAAAGCATGGCCGCATACCTCCGCCGGTTTATGTTGACAATGGACCGGTAGTGTTCAAAGTACCTGACGGGGGCTTGCAGCGGTGAGTGAACAGCCTGGTAGGCAATGTATAAAAATATAGGCTTTGTGGGGTTATGGGAAGCTAAGATTTGCTGCACTCTCTGAGTGTACATCTGTGTGGAGTATATGCCATTGTCGTAGTCCCAGGCAGCATTGTCATTTTCATACAGGTCATAGCCACACATCCCAGGACTGTCACATTTGTAGTGTGTATAGTAATCCCCACTTCCCAAAAGAGAACCAAAAAAGGTATCAAATCCTCTCTTGGTGGGCATGCATTCTTTTCTATAAAAACCCAAGTGCCATTTTCCAACCATATGCGTTGAGTATCCAACCTCCTTCAGCTTCTGAGGTAGGGTTGCATTGTCCAGAGGTAAACAGTTGGGTTGGGTAGGTCTTATGATAGAATGTTGAAGTCCGGTGTGTATCTGATATCTTGAAAAAGGAGTAAAAATTTTGTTAGGGCAGGAGAAAGAAGATACTCTACATAAAACAGTGATTCCTAAATTAAATAATGTTTAATTATTGTATATGAAGAGAAACTTTACCCCAAGTAATAACAGGACCAATTCAACCTTTCTACTCTTAACTCAAAAGTCTTACCCTAATTAGCTTCATATTTAACATCTGAAATACATGTGAATCTAAATCAGTATTTTTGAAACTAAGATTTCATGACTTTTCTCAAGAGCCTTTTTAAAGTTTTAAAGTTCTTATAACAGAATTAACATTTGCACAAAGTTTTGTAATTTATAGACTTTCTTTCATCTGCATTATTGTATTTAATTCTCACTACAACAATGAGAAGTGGAATTCTTTATGTTCATTTTATAGATGGGAAATTAGAAATGTAGAGAAGTTATGGTATTCTCCCCAACATCTCAGCCTGCCCCACCAGGCTGTGAGACTGATTCCTGAAAAACAGGGGCTAAGTCTAATGCTCTCTCTGTTCTTTTAAAGAGTTAATATTAGTACTTTTTGAAAAATCAGGGAGCAGAGGAAAGATGCCAGAAGGCTTGAGAAGAGAATCTGTTCTAACTTTCCAATTAAAGTAAGGAAGGATTTGTAAACCGGATAGTGAGACTTATGTTGATCCCAGAGAAATTTGAGAATGATTTTTTTAAGGAGATGATTTGTGAGCATTTCAAAAAGAACAAATTAGATAGAGTCAAAAAGAAAAGTACTGCCAAGTTAGCTTCATTCTCTCTCTCTTATTTTTTAAAAGATCAGCATTTAGGTAAATAGCTTAGGAACGATTTAGCATTTGAAAAAGCTGTCCATGATCTGTTGGCAGCAGCAAATGCCAAGTAGTATATTCAAAATACACTGCAGAATTAATTGTTTGAGGACCCCTGACCTGGAAGGTAGTTTCTGGAGCAGCACAATGGGGTCCTTTCTTTGGCTTCAACTCACTGGTCAGTATTATCCATGACTTGAATAAAGAAATAGAAGAGTTGCTTATTATTTGGGACAAATAGTTAATATTATAAGTAGCAGAATTAAGACTCAAAGTAATCTAAATGACCTGAAATGTTGCTGAAGGAAAGAAGGTTAAATGTAGATAGAAAGTAAGGAAGGGCTCAAAGATTGAAGGGAATATATCAAAAGGATGCAGAAGCCTGATTGAAGGGGCTCTTGGTGGCCAAATCTGGGACAATTTGAGCACCAAAACAAATATAGTGATAATAACAATTTATATTCCCCCCCCAAAAATAGGAAACCCTGAGTCTATAATGATTTAAAGAAATAATAAAGAAATAATAAGTGTGATATGGATTGGAATATTGACATAGTCTAAAAGTATCTTCCCTTAAAACACTTAATGAATCATACAGAGAAATGAGTAACTATATAGGGAGGAGCCCAGTGGACACCATCCTAATCAAGTGATCAAAGTTAACAGCACCAGAAATGGGACAAATCAAAGTCACGTAAAATGACACTGCGCCAGATTGGATGCGGTGAGAAGAGCACAACATTGTTTCTGTGATGTTCCAACCAAAGATGCATAACCTGAACTCAATCCTAAGTAAACATCAGGCAAACCCAAACTGAGGGACATTCTACAAATAAAAAACAGAGGAGCTCTTCCAGTTTGAAAGCAACTGAGGAGGCGTGACCGTCAAATGCAATATGTGATTCTGAATTGGAATGGTTACAATAAAGCACGTACTTGGAGAGCAGGCAAATTTAAATGGAATCTCGGGACTAAATGGGAATAGCAATGTCAATTTCCTGATCTTGATGATTGTTTTGTAGCTAATATAGAATATCCTTATTTGTAGGGAATATACACTAAAGTATTATGGATGATGAGCCATCATGTCGGCAATTAACT
>NW_012150396.1:1233896-1236743 GCF_000956105.1 Propithecus coquereli | reverse complement strand
ATGTATAGGTCTCAAAAAACTAGCTTATTCTACTCAGAGAAATATGGGACTAATTATATCAAGTCAACTCATTAATTTGAAATGAAAAAAGATTAAGTCTAAATGCCAAATAAAGGAAACACTCATTCATCTCATCAGGGAATGTTCTTCCTAGCGGGGACAAGAAATTACCTTCAGACCAGAAGAGAGGGGATGAAATGAGCTAAATATTTACGACACCAAAGCTTTTTCTCCATAGATTACAATTTTCCTGGTCTGTTTGGAAACAGGGCTGCAAATCACAGGTGAAATAGTTTCCATTCAAAAGTAAGTTTCTTCCTCCCTAGAGGGTCTTCTCTCTGACTCCTTTTATTGCATGTTGGTTCCCTCCCTCCCTCCCTTCCTTTTTTTTTTTTTAAGGCAAGGTTTCACTATGTTGTCCAGGCTGATATCGAAATCTTGGGCTGAGGGAATCCTCCGGCCTCAGCCTCCCAAGTAGAGGGATTACAGGTGTGCACCACCTCACCTGGCATTATTCCTTTGAAGACCCAATACTTTAAAAAATAAGATTGAATACACAAATTATAGACTACCGAACACCTAGTCACCTTAATATTCACTTATATAATTAATGGATTCTTCTTTAAAATTTAAGAGGGAACTCCAGGGGTGCACTTAAAATTATTTAATTTACAGAGACTATTTGAAGGACACGTATATTCCATAAAGCAAAGTATACTCATACTGTAAAAATAACATTTATAGTTTTCTTGCTACTTTCAATATGACCACAGAATAATATTAAATCAATTTTTAAAAAATGTACAGGTTTTAATCTCTTCTAAACAGAAAATGCACTTAGAGGTGTAGATGAAGGAGTAGCTTAAATACTAAACTATGCCTGATGCCACCAACTTTGCGCTATAGACACGATGTGTTAAGGAAGATATAATTAACTAATATCCTACTGATATTAGTCAGACTTCTCAAAGTAAGATATAGATTCCCTAAGACAGCTTTAAAATCTATTCAGTTATTTTGATAATATGATCTCTCATTTTGCTTTATATGAATTAGTCCATCAATAGTTATTCCCCCTAGTGATATTTAAGAAGTCCAACATTTTCTTTGTATTTCTGACTTCGAAGAAAGAAAAATTATGAAGAGCTTGACATTTATATTCACCAGGTGGCTTCTTTAGAAAATAGGTGGACAAAAAAGTGGTAACATAACTTGCACTCTTGAGCAGAGTTACTTCCCTCTTAGCCATAGTTAGGAAGTATCTGTCAAATAATTGGATATCTTTACACCTGAAATTAGCCACATACAGGTGAAAGTATTTCATGTCAAACTCAGGTGGGACACATCGGTGTCTTAGCTGCAAGCCAGGTGAAAACAAACTGAAACTCGAGATGGCTTAGTAGAGAAAACGAGGCAGTCTCCGGAAAAAATAATCACAAATTCAATTTCATAGAAACTATATTTATTAAGTACCAAGAATATGCCAGGGATTATATTGTGGGGGAACATAAAGGATAGTGAGAGTTTATGATAAATAACTGTATGGGTGATGTTGTGAAATATTAAGTATCAAAAGTAGAGAATAATTTTTATGACTTAGAAAAAGCTGAGAATATTATTTGCTTATTCTTCAAGATAGCTGGGTTTATTATACTGCCAGTTCATTATTTTTAAAGGATGTTTATAATTCTATGTTATAAAGCAGTTTGAACTTAAGATAAACTGAATTACTGAGTAAAGTCTGCATTAATTGCTATGACCACGTTCTCAAGGCTAGAGTCATGCAATTTCATGCAGATATCATTAGAAACAGAATATAAGCAACAATAAACAGGTATTATTTTTCTCTAAAGGATAAATTTATAAACTTCTAATCCATCTATAACTTTGACCTTTTATTAGTGTCTTTTCTAAATTCTAACAGTGATGACTATTGACTCTGTCTTGAATACAGATGTTGAGCTATTTTGAATAGCTCAACATTTGTATTAAAAGGACAGTATTGTTTATTATTTATTATTAAAAGGACAGTATTATTAAGCAATTAGTACCAGCAGATAAGGATATGGAATTAATATTTTATATTCTGAAGGGTTGAACTTTATAAGTAGCTTTGAATGAACGGAAGAAAATTAGCAAATTAAAATGGACCTTTTGCCCCCATATTTATTATAGATCAGCTTTCCTACACTAGTATGTGCACAATAGCATGGTTATAGCTGCCTTAGTTTTATATGATAATTCTTTTCATAATCCTTCTGCTTTATGTATTTGCTATGTCATTCTCAAGACTTCTTAGTATGCTTGAAATATTTCATAGTGATAATTCTTTGTAAAACTGAAAATAAAAGGGAAAATAACTAATACACTGAAGATCTCTAATAGCTAAAACCTGTTGCCTGGAAACACATCCTGGGGATGAAATTCCCCCCACCCTTCCTCACTATCAGACGTCTGTTCACAGTTACCTTTTATCCCTCTTGCTGCAGGTGAAATAGTTTCCTCAATCTGTCATCACCGAATATGAAAAGCAGATGGTCAGCGCTGTTTCTGTGATAACAGAGATCATATTTTCCCCAGAAAGATATCCCTAAATTACTAGTAAAGTGAGAAGTGATCACTGCACAGGTGGATTATTTCCCTCAGGTGAGAGTTCACTGCTTACAGACCATAAAGGGCACTAACAGAAAGCTCGCAGGCTCTCTGGCAACTCTCTTTTTTATTTTCTGCAAAATGTTTGTTCCTGGTGGTCAGGGTTGGATCCACAGCCTGCCACTTCCTCTCAAAATCTGTGTTATGACATCCAAAACTGTCACCCCCAAGTTCTTGAACTTTTGCAATCCTGAA
>NW_012150396.1:1231316-1232980 GCF_000956105.1 Propithecus coquereli | reverse complement strand
CTCAGTTTTAATTTCTATTATGGTAAAAACCAATAAATGTAAGTCATATAAGCAAATGCTTTTGGGGGTCTTCAGTGATTTGTAAGAGCACAAAAGGGTCCTGAGGCCCTTTTGAAATTTCTGAAATTTCCCTAAATTATTCCATGGTTATATCTTCTGAATAGATATATCAATCAATGCCATTATGCCAAACATTCTTTCTTTAAATTTCAAAACTATCCCATTACCAAACCTAAATAAACTAAATAACAAATGATTTTATTAAACCATATTTTATAGTAAAAATAATATGCCAGTTGGATTAAAAATTCCAATCCCAACCCCATTACTAACTCTGTAGGAGGATGAAAAATTATTTTCTAAAGCCAAAATAGTATGCTGATTCTGGTGTAAGTCATGTCGGGTGGTGAAAATTTTCTATATTGCTTCCTGAAACTTCTAGAGTAGTTAGCTTTAGTTTTTACAAAAAGTTAAAAATAAATAAATAACGACCATTTTTCATATCTCGGGTGTGTTGAAGCTGAGACACGTAGTCCTAGACTAGAATATGAGTTTCACATGAGATCAAGAGCTCAGCCTAGAAAGAGGCGACCATGAGACTATGAACAGAAATCCTCCAGAGACTACTGACCTACTCGGAGTTGAAGTCAATTCCATAGAAATGAAATCTCAAAGTAAGGGGTAAACCCAAGTAACAACAAAGTTACAGGCACAGCCTCAAATAAGTCACTTCTTTATGTGTCCACATCTGCTCTGTAAGTGGAACAATAATTCTTACCTCACAGGGTTATTTAGAAAAATTACATGAGTTAGTGTAAATGAAATGTCTGTGTAAATTATAACGTGCTAAATGAATCATTATTGTTGATGTGGTTAAAGCAAACAAAGGAGCCCCGGATCTGTAGTCAGACCATCTGGCTTTTGGGCCGGGCCCCATCATTTAGCTCCTTCACTTGTCTTTTCCCAACTCACCTCTCCCCATCTGTAAGGGGCAGGAAGGATGGGTGTGCACTTTGGGAAGGGGCAGTGTGTGAGGTGTGGAGCCAGAGAGATGGCAGAAACCCCACTAGAAAAGCTAGTAATGCTCCAGAAAGCACTGGGAATCTTGTGGAGAAGAAGGGCAGATGTTCATGACCCAGCATGACAAGGGGAGGAAGCTGGAAGATGGGTAGATGGTAAGAGTGCAGCCAGAGAAAGGCAAAGAAATGATGTCAACAAAGCTCCACATCTAACAGGAATCATGCTCTGTAAAGTGAATATGGTCAAGTTTTGTTAAATATTTCTTGTAGGATCTAGACACAAGCTGCTTCTATAGAAGGGAAGCACTTCCTTCTGTGTATTGCATGTGGTGCTCCGTTCCCCTTAGAATTTGAATAAAAGAGAGGGCAGATTGATATTCCTTTGCATATTTGTTGGAGTAGAACCTTACAGCCAACAGCACGTTTCTGAGAGTTAGAAAACTTAAAACCACCGTTCTGCCAGAGATCATAATTATTCTCTAGCTCGTGTAATGAGATGGTTTCTGTGAGGATGAAAAGGCTTCCACAGAATATTCATGTTTGCACAAATGTTCAACTATCATAAAATACTCTCTAGAGAAGCATTTGGTAGCCATTAGGTGCAGATGAGCAGACTTAAAACACATTCACAAAACACAGTAGTAA
>NW_012150396.1:1229021-1231266 GCF_000956105.1 Propithecus coquereli | reverse complement strand
AACAAAACAAAACAAAAAACAGTAAAGCAGGATAGATGATCATTTGCCAAGGAATCTATAAAAGAGACTCCCATATTGGGAAAGAAGTATTAGATGACCTCTAAGTTTCCTTCTAACTATAAGAACCCATGAGTCAAAGATTATAATAGCTCAGTGTTCCAATAAAGGACTCCATGTAACATCAGAACAGATTTACAAAACCACATTTATAATATTATTTACAAGTATTTGATATGGAGGATTCCACAATACATCAGTATATATTTAACTTCTTTCTTTGCATAATGTAAAATTAGTTTAAAAATAGATGTTTCACGTAATATGTTTTGAATGCATGTATGACTTTGGCTAAAAAATAAAATAAATTTGAAATTTAGTGGATTTTTTGTCGCTATCTGGCTACCATGTGAAGAAAATTCCATATGAACAATAGTAAACTTAGAGTTGATGCCAAATCTGTTAAATTCAATAGCCATCCAGTTTCACTTTCTTGACAACTTAAAAGAAAAATGCTATTATAAATAGACCTTTTGGTTTCCCATTAGAATATGTGAAGAGTTTTTGTAATTTTTATATTAATTTGTATTACTGGGTGCTTGATATTATAGTTTATAAATTCTCCTTTGAAAATCTCTAATACAATATTATTGTTTAATCCAATTACATTTATAATGTAAATGTTAACCTTGTGAGATAAAATATGAATACTAATAGCTCCATGCAGACTCTAAAGTCCAGAAGTACAAAATAGGCCAATAGTGGAGTGGAAATTGATATTTTGAAGGGAAGAAAATAGATACAAGAGATGCTGTTTATGAATCAAATATTACTCAGATATTTATGCACAAAAAATATAACTAATTTTCCATATTCTGAAAGGTATTCGTTATCACTTCCTTCCAAAAGACTCTTTTGTTTCAAAGACTGTAATTCTATTTATAGCCCTTACTTTCATCTTTCAGTTAATTACATCTTCTGGATAGGGGTGGAAGTGGGGGAGGGCTGTCATGAGTCTATGCCTGGTTTTTCATCTTATGGAATAGAAGGATGAATGAATTACTCATTTAACATTCATTCACCTACTATGTGCCAGACACTGTGCTATCTTCGGGGGTCACAGAGATAAATGAGATGGTCCTTGCTCTCAAGGAACTCAGTCTAGTTAGAGAAACAAGCCATTAGAAGACTATTATGACAGGAGTGAGTGCTACAGTAGAGAACTCCAGCATTTTATAAATGCTCATAGCAGGGTCAGCAAACCTGTCCAAAGGGGCTGTGTTTGATCTGAGTTTTAGCACATTCATAGGAGTATCTGGGCGAATAAAGAACAAAGGCAGGTATTGCAAGCCCTGAAATAACATGGACAAAAGCACATTCATGAGGCAACATGAATCTGAGATGATTCTTGCAGGAGGAGGAGCCATCCAGGTGAAGAGTTGAAAGCAAGACAAAGAGAGTGTTTCAGTAAGAGAAGCAGAATGCTCAAATGCAAAAAGTGAGAGAGAATTTGGCCCTCTGTGAATCAATAGTTTAAAATATGAGAGCAGATATTCAGACATACCTTGATGGGAAATTAGCCTGTAAAGCCAAATGTCAGAGTGTTGTATTACAGCATAGAGCTGCACTAAGGGTTTCATACTTAATGTAAAGGTCACAGAAGTCACGGAGTACTTTTGAAAAGAGAGCAACACAATAAAAGCTTTGCATTAGAAAAATATCTCTGGTTGTAATGTGAAGAATGGATTTGAGTGGAACAAGATATAGGCAGAGAGACTGGCCCTAATGTAATGGACAAATGATGATAGTCAAAACTGCGATCAGTGACAATGAAGATAAGGGGAAGATTAGAGAGTACAAAGAGGAATGTTTCATAGGGTTACAGACCATATGTGGGCAGCGTGTGAGAAATGGGTCCAAAGTGTCTGGTCTGGGTGGCTAGGTGAAAGAAGGTTCTTTGCATTGAGTTAAGACATCCAGGAAGAGGAAGACAAGGGGAGATGATAAGTATTGTCCTGCATTTAGTTAGAGGTACCTGTGGGATATCCACTTGGAGATGTATAGAATGAGGTAAAATGTGTAAGTTCCATGAGGGCAGGGACTTTGTTCATTGCCGTATCCACGTCGCTTACAACAAAACCTGGCTCTTCACAGGATGTCACTAAATATTTGTTGAATGAATGGGTTAGATTATGTGTGTGTTCAGAGAGAGAGAGAAAGAGAAAGAAAAAATGTAAAGATATACGCC
>NW_012150396.1:1213910-1216191 GCF_000956105.1 Propithecus coquereli | reverse complement strand
GACATATATTGATTCCGTCATAACCTAGAATAATTGTTACCTCTTTGGTGCAGCTAATGAACATATGTGAAAAAAATATCTTTCCTAGTGAGTCAGAAATTTACCTAGATATTATAATGTAAACCAGTAACAACTAGGAGAGGAAAGCATCTTTTTACTAAGAATGACAAAACGTTCACTCATAAAGGTGGACTTTTAATTTCTCTGATGGATCCCAACACATATCCTCAAACTCAATCAGTATCGGGTCTATCTGGAGGCCAGTAACCTCCTCCTTGCCAAAGCTGATCACTGTGGACTCAAAGGTGCTCAGGTAGACTTGACTTGTGCCTCCTACGCCTATGGTATCTGCCAAAGCCCTCTGCAGGAATCCCTGCCGCTCTCATGTGTATCGTGACGTGGGGACTAGGGCCATTCCGTGATATTCCATCACATTACAGGAAGCAGTTTGGGTTCCTCAATGGAGCAGAAATTCCTCTGTAAATACGTCAACCATATTTTACTGGGATTGCCCGATGCTTTCTTTTGACAAATACTAAGAGAACACTACTCTGGGCCAGGCACTAGTATAGATGAAACAGAGGGAGGCAGATCATAAACGATTATACACCTTTGCAACTGAGAAAATTCAGGTCGTGATAACTGCTCTGGAACAAAAGTAAAAGAAGCTGTTGTTAGAGAGTGACTAAGGACAGTTGCATTAAATAGGGTGGGAAGGGGGTTTCTTTGAGGGAGTAGCTTTTGAGCTGACACCTGACTGATGACATGCAGCCAGTCAAGTGAGGATATAGGGGAAAGCCATTCAAGCAGAAGGAATGGTAGAAATAAGGTCCCTGAGCTGGTAACTACACAGGTCTGTTTATGAGCAGAAAGACAGTGAGTCTGGAGCAGCATGAACGAGGGATGATGGCAGGAACAAATCCAGGGAGGTAGGCAGGGGCCAGAATGTGCTGTGCCCTGTAGGCCGTGCCATGCAATTTGGATCTTATTCCAACTGAAATGGCAAAGCCATTGGAAAGTTTTAAGCAGGGGAGGGATACAATCTAATTGTATTCAAAACCTCTCTGGCTGACTTGTGGAGAATGGAATTTTGATGGCAAAGAGAAAAACAATATGAATGCTGCCGCAATAGTCCAGGCAAGTGAAATTTGTGGCTTGGACTGTGGCTTGGAACCAGGAGACTCTGAGAAGTGATAATTAGGTAGATCTGACAGGGGTAGACAAGGGGTGTGTGTGTGTGTGTACACGCGTGCATCTATATGGGTCTGTGTCTTGAGATGGGGAAGGTAGATAAACAAGAGCCAGGATGATTCATAAGATTTGGGTTTAAGCAACTTGGCCGACAATGGAGGGGAAAAAAAGAAACGAATAGCTCTGTCTGTCTCACAAGTTGGAGACTGCTACATCAGTTTTCATAGTGCCCCATCAGGTAGGCAGGTATGTAAGGTTTCCTTAAGAAAAATGATCTCATAATTATAGAGTCATTTAGCCACCAAAAAGTGTCTATTAACTAAAAGAAAATTAGTTAAAACTAACATGTCCAATAAAATTATATGCAGTATCAGGGAAATACTGTCTAAAACCTGGAAATGGGCAAAAGAGATTATTGACTGTCTTTTCAGGGGAATGCTAGGAGGTGGAGTGTTTTAGTGGATCCCTGGGGGCAGCAGCTCTATGGGACTGTGAGTCTTATGATTGACTAGGCTATTTTACAGCTCAGTAGGGGAAAAGTCAAGTGGTAGAAAATTGAGAGTAATACCAATGATTTTTGGTCACAGCAATGGAAATGAATTTTGTTCAGTAGAGGTACAACTGATTTCTGCCCCATAGAAAAGACAACTTTAAACATTATATTTTACAGTCTACGAATAGTAATGTTTTGTACTTATTAACAAATTCATTTCAACATTCCTGATTACATATATATGTTTCTTCAAATTCTCCTTTGAATTGGTATTGGCATCTTCATTGTTCCCTTAATGATTTTAATAAAATCTTTGACATGTGTTTATTCTATATTTGAATAAGAATAATATTTTTAGCTTTTGAAATTACATGTTAATGAGAGTAAAAATAGTGCATTAAAAATCAAGGGACATATTTGAAGTCAATATAGAAACGCACATCTCTTTGTTGGTATCTCTTAAAATGCTCATTTATGACAATGACATAAGAGAGGACAGATATAAGTGAATTTTTAATAGTTATGATCATAATTGACCATTAGGGTTAAGGATTATGTCATTCTTGTGATTGAGTACATGTGGAATTGATCCTAAGA
>NW_012150396.1:1211280-1213755 GCF_000956105.1 Propithecus coquereli | reverse complement strand
ATTTGCAGAACAAGTCTGAATACCTGCTGGTGAAGCACCTCACGAAACATACCAGTCAACATCAGGAAAATTCTTTAAAAAATTCCTTCTATAAAATAAAGGAGTCTGGAATTAGGGAGCCTCCAGGGTCTTTCAGTTCTAACATTCTATAAATCGAGAACTTTTATTAGCAATTAAAAGCTGAATGACTGAATTCTCCTAAAATGAAAATTTTGTTATTAATAAAAAGATACATCATAAAGAACCCAGAGGGCTGTCTGTCTCTTTGGAGGCTGGTTGAAGAAGTGTGGCACATATGTAGTATGAAGCCCAGATCAAACGAAAGTCCGTGAGCGGACATGACTTAAGAGCGCTGTCTGTTTTGAGTGCCTCCTATGAGAAGATCAATCTAGCAAGTATTTTGTGTACATCATCACATTTTAGAGTAAGAATGCAGTTTCAGAATTTTTAAATAGTGATGTGGCCCAGGAAACCACAAATGTCACATCCGTATTCTTGCAAATTTTAATCTGGTCCACCGACAAGCTTTAAAAGATATTAAACAAAGTGCAATGGCACTAATAATGACATACTGAAGCATTAAAACTGGGTTTACTGCATGACGGGGGATGGCTGGACTGTAGAAGTATTGTATGGAGTTGATTTATATTCATCAAAGAGAGAGCAGTGCATTGTTTAAAATGATTTGAAATACACACACACACAAACACATGCATTTTAGAGGACTATAACTCTGTAACCACTGGGAAATCAGAGCATAGAAATAAAAATTATAAGCTTCAAACTTTGGGTCAGCATTGGTTAAAATTAAAAGAAACTGTAGGACACAAAGAATTGATAACAAGACGTCAGAGAAAAGAATCTTGTTGACAGAGGACTTTGCAACTAGCACTTCTCATAAACTGTGCAGAGCATTCCTAATTTCAGTAACAGAAAGAAGAGTACAAAGAGCAGGGCTGTTAGAATTTGGAGTGAGGCGTGTGTTGGTAAAGGACTTAGCTAAGATTCTTTTCTCATATATGCTCTCTGTTTCTTATTATCTTGGATGATACGTACTCTGTTTAATGTTGACTGAAAAGGGGCAAGAGGCTCTCAGTTATTCACCTGAAACTACAAAATTTGTTTAATCTATCAGGAATGAAACTTTTCACCAAAGGCTCAGGGATCCAGACATCACAAAGCTGATTAAACAGGAATTTTGGTCACCTAGGATCTGAGCCAGCTTAGTGAATATTAACCCATCACTCTAGGAATAATCTCACCAGCCTATATGCTCTCGAATAACCTGTATCTATTATTAGTGTGTTGGCAAGAAGTCCCCAGATAATCATAATTCAAGATAGGTGTGCTCTTAAAAATTATAAAATGTCACTTAATTCAAATTAAAAACACGAATTAAACACATAATGTGTAAGGCACCACACTAAACTCTGTGGTAGAAATGAAAATAAATATAAAACATCTACTTTCAAATAAATTATGATGCATATAAAGCAATAATTCATGTATATCAATTATCGTCAGCAAGACAAAATCCTAAATTAATATTGCCAAGTTAAAACTGTATCAAATCAAAAACGAGAATGCTTAAAAACCTTTTCATTCACTATATACTTTAGCACTATTCTAAGGTAGATGCCATTATTATTACAGATTAGAAATGAGAGATTTAGAGAGGGAAGACGTGTAAGAAAGGTCATTTTCCCAGGAAGCAGAGTGCAGGGACAGGGGTGGTAGCTGGTTAGAGAATGTAACAACCAGACCTCCTGGAACTATTAGAAGATTGAAACACTGAGGAGGAAGACCGGATTCCAGTCTCAAGGAACCTTGTTAGGTCAATGAGTTGAATTTGAAGAAGCGCAAGAACAAAATAACAGTCCAGTTTAACTGGAACGTAAATGGTGAGTACAGTGTGATCAAGTCTGCAAAGGCAAAGAAAGGTCAGATCATAGCAGGACTTGAAGACATAAACTACTCAGTAGCCTCTACATTTATGTCTCCACCCCTTCGTCTCATTTCCCATGTTCTTCTGCTCAAATTAATTTACCAAACAACTTCCAGATCAGTATTTTACAAGTCAAGCCCAATGATAGAAGCCCGATAAAAAATAAAAAGAGTTCCCTACAAAGTATAGACATCTAGGAAGACTGGGCCCTTGAAATTATGGCTTCAACCCTTCACAAACCCAAGCTGCAGGGCCCGCTTCCTCACCGTTCTGAATAAACCACAGACATCACTCCGGTGACTTTATCCGGAATGAATCTTTGTTCTGGAATCACTTCCACATTTAAAGGCCCATTCCAAACATCCTCTCTGTCATGGACTTTCCCCTTTCCCTTGAGCACAGGGTCGAATGCAGTCAACGACAGCTGGGAATGTTCTTCAATTTCAGCAAACAGTGGATATGAGTGATCTTTTCAGATTTTCATTTTAATTTGGCATATACACAATGCATGGTGCTGCCGGAATTTCAGT
>NW_012150396.1:1210840-1211203 GCF_000956105.1 Propithecus coquereli | reverse complement strand
CTAGTTGTCTTTTTCTGAACTTTATTACCTGTCTCCTTTAGGTTTTCCTGAACTGTCAACAACAGAGACTGTGCTTGCCCTCCAAAATTAAAGTGGAAATAAATCCTAAATGTAACCACCATCTTTTAATGACTCTCAAGTTGCTATGCATAAACACTGCAATGCAGGCACATACAGAATTTTCACAAGAAGATTCCTTCACATATCATGTAGCATTTTTAGGAGCATAAAACATTGTATCTAAAAGAAAAGAATGTTAAGATATTAAAGATAATTTAATATGTCATCTTTTACGGTGGACCAGCATCCCAAATTTTGTACATTGTTTCCACTGAAAATTTCAGAGCAAAAAAGAAATCAAGG
>NW_012150396.1:1194500-1209481 GCF_000956105.1 Propithecus coquereli | reverse complement strand
GGGAGGAGTTGGCTGTAGCCATCCCACACCCTCTTAGGCCTTTTAAATGGTATTTGTCTTTGTTCTTAGAATTTTCTGTATCTCTTCACTGCAATAGATGCTCAAAGAGTTTCTTAAGTCCACCTTTACGCAATGGGCTACCTCTTCTCTAGCACTATTTTCTGGCTAGAATTGAATATACGGTGAATATCAGAGAGCATCTCTTTCCTTTATGTGTGATTTTCATTAAAGGAGGGAAAAAAACAGGCTGATGGACATGACTGGACGGTGGCATACACGGGAACCTGCCATTCCTGAAGGTGGTTCAAGATCCGCACACACGGAACTAAGAGTGATTTTCGATGGTCTTTCGTCCACAGGTATGTACTGATGATTCCCTTAATGGCCAACTTGAAAACAGACAGAAATGGTGTCAAGTAGCTCCATGCCCGTTCCTATGTGAAGGGTTTTACCTTACCCCCCCTCTTTTTATTTGTCCTCATAATCACCCTGTGGCATAGATAGATTAGCGTCATTTTAAACATGAAGAGACAAAGGCATAAGGAGATGAGCTGGTGATCTCATCACCGTCAACACACTTTTGAAATCTGTACTCCTCCGAAAGTGTTTTATTGGATCCATATGCCTCCAGCAAACCTGCGAAGTAGAAGATCATTGCTATGGCTTGCAGCCTTTTCCCCACTTGATTTGAAAAGAAGTTCTTTGGGGGACAAAAAAGAGGTGTGGGGTTTTTCTTTCCTCTAGTGTTTCTCTGCTTTTAACCTGGAAATGGAGGCAGTCACTGCAGATGCCAAGGCTCTAGGAGTCCACAGAAATGCGTGC
Organism: Propithecus coquereli; assembly: GCF_000956105.1. Classification (NCBI taxonomy): domain Eukaryota; kingdom Metazoa; phylum Chordata; class Mammalia; order Primates; family Indriidae; genus Propithecus; species Propithecus coquereli. The sequence goes on along the minus strand of NW_012150396.1, from coordinate 1,208,659 downwards.
TACACAGATGCAAACTGGATGGCTTCTCAGGAAGTAAAATGAAGTTCTAATAAAATGTACCGAAAAGTGATTACACAGGACTAATAATATTGGGCTGTCTGAAAGGAGAAACCTGCTTCTGAAAGAACAGCTTCTCCATTTCCCTCCCTTTGAAGTGATTTCAGCTGTCCAGAACTGCCCTGAAGGAAATCCATCAGAGAAGAAAGGAGATTTCTATTCTACCCCTCCCCATTCCTTTTCTACTCCCCAATACCTGCCTCCACCTGCACCCTCATCGTGGCCCCAGGGCAGCTGGTGAAGGGAAAAGCTCTGACTGGCTGGGCAGATGGAGGAAGCAGCAGGCGAGCCCTGGAACTGGCAGTGGGTTTGGTTTGGTGATAAGGAAACTGCTTAAGAGAAACAGGAAGAAGACACTGAATCATGTTGGATAATATTTTCCCTGAGATACATTATCCAACAGCTGTGAGATAAATCTTGAAAGAAAGAGAGAAAAAGGAAAGGAGGGAAAATGAGAGGGTGGCGAGGAGGGAAGGGAGAGAGAGGGAAAGGAGGGGGATAGAGACATTGATTTTGTTTCAAAAGGCCTGTAAATTCTGGAGGCATCTAAATTCTATTTTGTTCTGTAACATGAATATCAAAATATTGCACATCAGCTCCTTAGCCACTTTAAAGTGACTGTGTTCTCTGTTTTTACAGCTACTGATTATCAAGGCTTGCACATTAAGAGGCTTTTGCTTTCTTGATTATACCATAAGGAGGCACAGAAATGGGAATTATTTTCTCTGGCGTCTGTTCTGAGACAGCATCCTATTCTTAAATAAATTTGCATACAGTTGAAGCACTGGTATACTGGTGTGGCCATATCCTGTAATTCTGTTTATGCACCAAACAGTGCCAACTTTGTATAAGACTAAGAAATGGGAGGAGGGATTGGGAATAAAAGAAAATAAATAAAAGGTTTTTTTTTTTTTTTTATGTTTGAAGAAAGAAATGTAAAAGAGGGAAAGGAACCAGAATCATAAAAGCTAAAGATTTACGAGAAAAGCATTAAAAACTCAGAACAGTAAAGCTATAAAGAGCCATACTTGTTAGTCCTACGGCTGTCCAAGAGTGCTTCCCATGGGGGGAAGTTCAATGGCTCACCAGACAGCTCACAGTATGTCTGAAGAGTTTACCAACAGAAGTTTCTTATTTTATTTGGATTAATCCAGGCTCTACTTGTCTGGAATCTTAATAAATGTAGAATGTCTTCTACGTAACAGTTCTTCCAATATGTGAGGACAGTTACCATGTTTCTGAGCTGTCTCCGTTGTTTCAGCCAGCCCTCACGCTCTGTGGTTGCCAGATCTCCTCTTTGGCAAGCACTTCAGTTTGTCAATGTCCCTCTTACAACCTGGCACTTTGACTTGAACATAATACTCCTGATGTGGTCTGAACAGTGCAAAGTTCAATGGGACTATTATCTTCCTTGATCTGAAGGTGATACTTTATTAGGAGCCACATTAGCTTATTTGGCAGAACATCACATGGCTGGCACACGGTGAGCTCACAGGCAGCTAAAACCCCATGTTACTTTTTTCTCATATAAACTGTTCTTAAGCCAGGTGTCTTCTTGTATCTTGTAGAAGAGAAATTTATTTTGTGAATCTACATAGAGCATTTTCCATTTCTTGATGTTTTCTCTTGTTCTTCCCGCCATTTAAAGATCTAGAAAATACTTGATTTTTCGTCATTCAATATGTTAGCTATTCCTCCCCTGTTAATGTTGGTAAATGTGTGTCTTCATTTGAATCATGTGTTAAAGAGTTTGAGGGAACAGAACTAACTCAGAACAAAACCTTATAAATTGTTACTGAACACCTGCCCTCAGGTTAACTTTATTACTTAGTTCACTTTGAATGGCACATTTCACTGTTTACTTACCATTCAGTCTGTTTTTTTTTAATTGTAAGGATTGTCTTTTCTATAAGCCTGTTGAAACTGAGGCATAGTATATGTATAACGTCCCCTGATGTCAGCATGCTGGAAATTAACTTTTTTTTTTTTTTTTAGAGATGGGGTCATGCTATGTTGCCCAGGCTGGACTTCAGTGGCTATTCATGGGTGAGATCATTGCACAATATAGTATTGAACTCCTGGGCTCAAGCAATTCTCTGACCTCAGCCTCCTGAGGAGTTGGAACAACAGGAGCATGCCATTGCACCTGGCTTCTAGAAGAAATTTAAATGATAATTTGGGGCATGATTTCATCTCAAAGAATCTAAGGCCACCTCTAATGATCACCAATTACTTCAGTAACATAATAAAATTCAATTGTCTAATCAAGCAGAATTGTTTTAATCAGGGCACCATAATCAATCTATTAATTAGTCTTATTTCTATAATCCAGACTTCTCTTTTTGACATTGAGATACTATACATCTTAAGTATTCTGATATCCTTGTCTTTCATGAAGCTTCAATGATTGCTTTTACACATTTTCACACACATACTCATGTTTAAAATATGGCATGAAATTTAATCCACTCTGGATTCTTCTCAATTCAGCTGTTTTTACAATCTGTTAGGACAGGTAACCAACTGCTTCCATACAAGGATAAATCCCTGGGTGAAGTAGTGCTGAAATCAGTCACTAGAGGGCAATAGAGGGATGAAAAATAGGGACAGGACTAGTGACCCTGGGTTAGAAGGACCAAGAGAACTATAGGGTTGGAGAAGGCCAGTCCTCTGTAGGAGAGGCAAATCTCTTAGGTTTACCTGGTTACAGTGGAGATACTGTTCACATAAGAACTGAGATAGAACTGGGACACAATCAGGACAGATCAGCCAGTCAGCACTCAGCTGGATGACACAGCAAATGACAGACATTTTTAGAAAGTGTGATATCAACACCAGAAAATAGCCTGGACACCAGGAGTCTTGGTGTCATGGTTGAAATCTGTATTCAAAGCCAAGATCTAAATATTAATAGATTCAGCAACAATAGTTACAATTTATTGTCTACTATATGTCTAGCAATGAACCAACAATATTTCCCATTCTTTGAACAACCTTTGGAAAGTAAGATCTCATTTCACAAAGAGGAAACTGGAGGACAGCATTTAAGAAATTTAAGTGGCAGAAAGATCTTGGCATAGGTCAGTGGGCTGCAAAACATGTACTCTCTTTGCTGGAAGTCTGTATAGTACTGTATCCTGATTCGGTAATTAGAACCCTGGGGAGAGAGCATGGTAAAACCTTGTGGCAGTCGGCTCCAAGGACCTGGCATTCCCCCTTAGAATTTGTGGAGAGTGGACGCGTCTCACTTATCTTGGACTTCCATTTGCTACCAATCGTATTTCATCAGTCCTTCACAGACTGAAGTTCATCCTGCTTTTTAAGGATGATGCAAACAAAATATATCCTATTAATACATTCTATTTTCTTTAAAGGCTTGAGGCAAATGCAAACTTTTTAATAAGTTCTATGTTTATAATATAAAGTTAGTGCAATAAAAATTCTCAGTAACAATTTGAATTTCAAATAGGGCCTGCACCCTTTGGCCCAAATATGGGCCACAAAAAACGTGGCACGAGATCCATCTAGGGAAAATGCATAGTGAATAATTAAGGGAGAAAATGTTTAAAGGGGTAAAAAGATTTTCCATTTTAGTGTCTGTAAAACCAATATTAGGTGGATAGGTAAATAAATTTAGGGTAAAATGATCAGTGGCAGCACAATAAAAGGATTTTAAAAGTGCTGAAGCTTAAATAACTTAATGGAAGTGAAGAGAAAGTGCTCTGGAAAAAAAGATTCAAAGGTAGCATAAGCAATGGTAAAGTCACTGATGTCAAAGATGCATGACATATGCTGGAATACAATTGTTTCAAGAAATCTGAGATTCAAAAATTGCAATATTTCTAAATACACTGGAAGCATTCTAGGACAAGTTATAGGACTACATAATGAGCATGGTTCTTTATAGTTTCACTGCTCTGGGTTTCTGATGCCTTTCTCGGCGAACAAATAATTAAAATAATATATTACCACCAAAATCCATTTTAGGTTTTCTGAAGAGACTTCTTGTGGTTTACTACACCACTGACATCTCGTAAGGTATCTGAACATATCCATTACGTGTCTGAGTGTATGGGAGCCTCTTTACAACGATCTCCCTCCTCTTTGCTTTTCTTCTTCCCAGCATATAGAAATAAAGATTCCTTGAATTAATACAAGTTCTTTCCTGAAAATAAATAATGTTTCCATAGCAGCTTTCTCTGGTCCAAAAACATGTAATTGTCAAAGAGTACAAAATTTTTTAAAAATTCAGGTTTATGGACTATAGACCCATAATTATTATTTAAGTTTTCATCTTTCATGAGGATAAATATTTTAAATACTTTTTAAAAAATAAATGAAATGCTTGTTTCAAATTTTGCCTCCCACAAAATACCTAGGAATCTCTATGTTTCAAAAAACTTAAATTTCTTCCTTTATTTCTTTTAAAGTTAAATATAGAAATGTACTTTAAAAGTTTATATCTATCTCCCTTAACTCTCACCACATAAATTGCCCCAACGATAAAGATTTCTACAGTTATTTCAGGCAGTTTTTGATGTACAAATATTACCAATGGGTGGGAATTCATCTTATAGCAGCGAGGCAGACGAACCTAGCTCACACTGAGCAGTAATACATTAACATCCACTTGCTGAAAACAGAGCCATGCCTTTTGCAAGTTGGGTTGTTTCTAAAATGTTCCTGGACATTCAACATCTTACCCCAAGGAGCCAGATGTCTGCAACCTCTTAGAGATGATTTTTTAAATTTTATTCTAACACAATAATGCCTTTCCCTTTGATGTTCTCTGTGCACTCATCTGTCTCAGGTTATTTTGGTGCCCTTTCCTCCCATAAACAGAACTATGTTCTTTTTTTCTCTCTCCATTTCTTGACTATTTTCTTGAGCATTTGTGAGCATACGGCATCTGTTTCCAAGCTTATGCCAGATGGATGAAAATAATTATTGGAGAAATATGAGGGAAGAAGATCAAGGTGGTTTTAACATATGCAGGAGATAATGGAAGTGTAGGGCAAAAACTGAAAAACAGAGCCACTCGTTGTCAGGAATAGACTAAAGCCACTGCTCAAGAGTGTCGCCAGATACAATGGCAAGTGAAATCTAATTTGAGAAAATCCTCGAGCAGTTACTGCAGATATCCTTACCTTCTCCTCACTCCAGATTCTAAGCAGTACCCATTAAAATAAATAGGAAAACTGGTTTTTATTTGACTATTAACCCAATTAACCAATGTCTTTTAGGTCCTAAATCTACAAGGACTCATGGTAATCTAAATTACTACATAATCAAATAGGAAATTCAGAAAAAAAAAAAAAATCAACAGAAATATCCAGAAGTCCAGGTTCTGTGCCTTCCGGCACTGGCCGTGCCATGGTTTTTATCATGAAAGAAACTACCAGAATGCAGTTGGCCTGGTATTTTCAAGCACCAAATTCATATGGGTAGAACTCAGTAAGTACCATACAAAGAATAATGACTAACATCTGTAGAGTGCTTTCCGGTCCGCACGTCGCTTTGTTTAACCTTCATAACTGTTATAATCCTCATTTATAGCTCAGGAAATGGAGGCTTAGGGAGGTAAAGTGATCTAATTAAGATCACATAACAAAAAAAAAAATGTTTTAAATCATAACTTTCAACTCCAAAATGAGGTTTTCTGATTCTAAATCAAGTGTTATTTCTTCTACATCATGCTGCTCTTTCAAAAATGAATTTAACAAAGTCTACATTGTGGGAACAATAATGTTGTGATTATACCTTTTAATGTAATTTTTGGAAAATGTTGCCCTTTAGAATATTCCAGCAATAGGAGCTACAGTCTAATATTTTATGAAGGTAATATTTCTGAGTTATTTGTAGTATGGAAACTGAACTTTTGAAAACGTTTTTGAAATCTACTTAAACACAGTTATTTGGTTCTACTTGTGATCAAAAGTAGTTTTTCCACATACTGAAGCTTGCAGTGCTCTGTTATGCAGTGGGCTAACTAGTCAGAAAGGATGTAATGGCTCAGAACAAAGAGCCCTGATTTAAAATGAAATGTGTTAAGAAAATAAAGTTTCAAAGGACACACGTTTTGATCACCATTGCTGTCCCAATGGTCAGTGTTTTTGAACTCAAGATAAAGGATATATATTCATTTAGATGAGGAAAAAATAGATAACTTTGTCTTTAATCAGGCAATGCAATCCTTAAGATGGTTAACATGTTCTCATGTTAAGCAAGCTTGAGCTCATGTATTCTTTTTAAAGAGGCTTGAAGTCCTTCTATACTAGAAATAGTCAAGAAACATTGAAGACAATTCTCAAGTTTTAAAGAAAGTATGTTCACTTTTGCTTGAGGCAAAACATGAAAATATTTAGTTGAAATAGGAAGAGTTTATAAAGTTCTGAGTATCTAAAATAAGAAAATCATTTTTTAAACATTGCAAAACAACAATTTTGGAATTTTAATGGAAACAAAGAATACAATTTAGCAAGTCTATTTTTTTTGATAGATTTTGATCTTGTCCCACAGCCAAAATAAAGGACCTCATCAAACCTCTTATGGTAGCGTGCAAGTGTTTCAGTGAAGAATCAGCAGGCTGTCTATTTCTGCTGTTGCTCTTCCTCCACCAAACTGTCCCACTGTGGGGCTGGGAGCAGCCATGAAGCCTTACAGTGGTCTAGCTGTCCAGCGCTGGACAAATAAGCGACAGAGGCTCCAGGAGCCTGCAGTGAGGTGAGGTGTGGGATGTTCCCTGCATCTCAAAGCTTGGGTTGGACCTGGGGCAGAAGCAAGGGCCGGGGCTTGGAAGCATGGGGAGTCGGCCACCTTTTGATTAGGTCACACCTGTGCTGAAAACTTTCCAGGTGTGTCCCATGACATGTGGGGTAAGTTTCAAAGTCCTGACTGTGGGCTGCAAGACTGTGCATGGCCTGGCCCCTGACTTTCTGTTCTCATTTCCTGCGCACTCTGCTTGTTCACTCCACGCCGGCCCACTGGCCCTTCCCAAACATGCCAAAGTCAGCTCTAGGCCTGGGTATTCGCTACTGTTGCTCCCTTGGCCTGGCCAACTCCGGCCCAGCTTGTTCTTCATTTCGTTCAGCTTCCCCGCGTGCCACAGAGAGAATCGCGCTTCCTTTTACTCTCCTTTGCCTTAAGTTGCTTTATTTTTTTTCTTCTACCTCTTGGCATTATATTTTTATTAATATACATATTAAATACAAAAGTTTCATTTTTATAGGTTATGAAAGCCCAAATGTCAGGAATTTCAGTGAAACGACCTAAGATTTACATGCAACTTATTTATCTTCATGGATGTACACTTTCTTTAGGTGAAAAAATTTCAAGTAAATCCATTTCTATCAGGAAGAATGCAATAGTGGTTGAATTATTCTATTCTAGTCTATCTAGTCTACCGTATCCTGTTTATTTACAAGTCATTAGCTATTGTTACAAAATGTTCTTTTTGTGTCACAAAATGTATTTGTTAAGTATAAACTATAATATAACTTTATAAAACCATTATATAGTTTATGAAAACTACAGTGTTTTACTAATATTTATTTCACATCGAGCTCTCATTACAAGGGTCTTCTCATCATGATAAAACACAAAAACACTTCACAAAGACAGAAGCTCATGAAAAAAATGCTGAGGAATGAATTAAGGTATTAGTAAGGCATGAAAACAATAGTTTATGGTATGTGGGTATGTGTACGAATCACACCGAGTACACAAGAAGCCTAACTGGAATTTAAACCCAGTTGTGAAGGGGAACTTCCCTGATTATGTGGCTGAAATAATTGTGACTGTTTTTACAGCAGATGGGGTTTTGGAATATTCTTCTCTCCCCCTTTTTTTTTTTAAATCAAAATTACCTTTCGGGGATTGTTTACCTATCATGTAATTCCAACAAATGGGCTCTGTCCAATGCTGCTACAAAAGGAAGATGCATTCCCTAATTGTTCTAAAATAACAGTGTATCATCTTACTTATGAGAAGACAAAGTACATAATTCAACTTCTGCTTACTGTACCTTGATTTTAATCAGAATACTAATATATTAATGTAATATGCCAAATATAAATTCTTTCCATTTATAATAAGTAAAATTAATAGGTTTCATTAAGGACAAAATAATTTTATGACTTAAAAATATTTGATTTGAAATTTATGAAAAATAGAGATATAACTTTTTTCATAGCATATATTAATTATCAAGCCCAAATGGATTTAAATATCTGGAAAATGTGCAGCATGTATTTATGTTTGCTGGCCAACTATCCTCACTAGCTGTTTGGCTTACAGACTGATGATAATTCCTCTTCTCTTTCTCTACTTCTTATCTTTATATTTCTAATGGACTTGACTTAGGCTGTTCTCTAATTACCTGGAACACGATAAAGTTTAAACTATAATGACGTATTCATTAAGGCCCATCTGTTAATGAAGACTGAATGAGTAGTAGATTGGACAAGTTAGAAAATAGACATGTATTAAAATATAATAATTTTTCAAACCAACATTAGAGAAGTTGAACATCTATTGAGCTATATGCCCAAGCTGAAAAAAAAATAAGCATCGTATTTAATTTCTTTGTCTAACAATATGGGAATAATATTGGGGAGAACAGAGTTTGTAGTGATTTTGAAAGCAAGTGAGGTAAAGCCTACTTTATGAAAAAATACGCTTAGAATAAAATATATTAGGATCTAACTTAGTCACAATAATGAAGGACCCTCTCCTCTCTATAAGGTGTATTTAACACATTTTCCTGTAGAACATAAAGAGTTAATTATTAATCATTTAACAGAAAGAAGAAGATGATCTAGGACTTTAAAAGCAAAAACCTGAAGAAATATTATAAATATACTAGAAATCAGTGGGGCCATGCAGTCACTTAACAAATATTTACTAGCTGTTTACCATAAATTTAAATTTATAAGATAAGGCCTATGCTGTTAAGAGCCCAAAGTGCAATGGAGAATTTAGCCATGAGCACTGCTAAGTGTAAATAAAATGTATGACTTAAGGAGGAACTTGTCTTCAGGAATAAGCAAAGGAAGTAAAATTCGATTTGAGTCCTTGGACTTCCATGCCAAGACAGGCGAGGCTTTGTGACTCTGCGGGCTGCACAGTGCTAGCGGCTTTCGGCTTTTCAGGCAGGCAGCGGAACCCTGGGATGTGCAATTTAGAGAGAAAATTCCACTGGCCTAATGGGGGCAGGAAGAGACTGGCGGCAATGAACCATTTCACAGGCTGCTGCGATTGTGGCAGCAAGATGAACCTGTAGCGTTATGCACATTGTCATAAATTAGAGGATGCATTTCACTTTAGAATAACCAATGCCTTTAATAATGGCGGGCAGTTCATAATATGAAATGTTTTCAGGCAAGGCTGGGTTTGGGGAGCAAGGCCTTGAGGAGGATTCATCCCATAGTAAGTTAATAGCAATAAAGGCTTCAGTGTGATTTCTGACGCTTCGGGAGGTGAGAGTTCTTGTATATTTAGCTCTCCAAAAGGTATTACTGACATCTTATTAATTATCTCCTTAATCATTAGGGATTTCTCCTTCTTTTAAAAAGTTATTTTCAGAGACTTCTCCTAAAGAAAAAAAAAACAATACTAAATCCTTTATGACTGCAAAGGTAATAAACAATACATTTATTTATTGGAAAATAAAATGTAAAAATAAGTAGAATAATAATTTATTTGACAATGGCAATGGGTCTTTAAAGTTGTTCTTCTGCAACAAATGTAGTCTTTCATTCCATTGAGTAGGAAAATCTTAAATCAGTCTTCCCAGGGTAGACCATTGAAAAACAAAACCCAACAAGCCCAAGCCCTCTCTCTATTGTTGCGCACAAACCCATAATCACAAATGCACAACATGTGCGTTCACAGTTCCTGGCGACTGATTGGTTTATATATTGAACACAGTGATTTGCTTCTTTTTTGCTTCTTAAAAAAAAAAAAGGTAACATTAACTTGCAAAAAAGACTCTAAAACTTAAAAGTGAGATAGAATTTCATCTACAAGGCTTAAAAACATCTTTTAATTTTATGATGTAATGGCAGTCTAAAAACTTTTATGAATAAATAACAAATTGGACAAGCACACAGACCTTCTGAGACATCCTTCCCAATAACATCTTCTATGTAACGGGATTCAGTGGTTACCTTTCTATGTCCCATGCTAAGGTGATCAAGAAAAACAATTTCGTACTCAGTGGCATATGCAAGTGTAGCAAATCTTTTTAATTTTGCATTTTGTTTTGGGAACCTTTTTAAAAGGAACTTCAAGCCAGCATATGGAAAGTTATAAATGTGGCCCAAGTCCGCCTGGAATCTAATTAGAGATGCCTTCCAGCTGTTGCCACTGCCTGGGGCCCCTGCTTCCTTTTCCTCTTTTCTTGCAAACAAACCATGGAAAAGCAAGCCGAACCCCAGTTCTCCTATGCAGCCTGAACTGAGTGAGGCAGTCTGGTAAAATAGGAGATGAGAAACCAGCCTCCTTACTGAGCGTTGCTGTACGTAAAGTGTATTACAAAAATGCCATCTAACCGAGGAGAAAGGTATATATAGAAACATGCAATCAGTGTTAAAAATTTATGTGCATTACCAGCAGCACAAAAAGTGTAGTCAATTTTACGACTAAAGACAGAGGTGGTCTAATGTTTACTGATTTGTAGAAAAATTAAGAAATTCATAATGGGAAAATAATTATTTTCCCATTAGCACTACGTTCGCCAAACCTGACACCTGTGATAATGAAAGGCAGTCGTTAAACCCTTAGCTTTGGTAAAGATCAGGCCCCCACATCTTGGATTGGCTATTTTTCCTTCTATGGATATTAACCTGCATATTTTGTCTTCAGCTGTTACACACATACAGATGTTTATGTACGAAGCCTTAAGGCATAGGGGACTTGGAGAAGTATGTGGCATTGATCTGGATCTTGGAGGCTAAATAAAATTTCAAATGGGCTAAGAGGGTGACTGTGGTACAAATTTACCTCTCCCATTTCTTTATTCTTTTACTTTCCGCTAATTCCCCTGCATTTTCGGCTCTGCCTTCACTCCTCCTCCATCCCTGTGTCTGTCTTGAAAACACCCTCTCTTTGAACCTGTTACTTTTTGAACTGCCACAATATTTCTCTCTTCCTCTGTTGTGAGGTTAAACCCCTCACACGGGTTACACCCACTTTTCCATTTCTACTCCACCAGCCTCGTTAATAACCTCTCCAGAATCAAACCCACTTGTGTTTTGCGAGTGGGGGGATAAAAATGATGTCTTTTCTCTTAAAATAGAAATTTGAAAGTGCTATAAAAATTTTAATAATAACTAGAACTGTCTGAAGAGAACATTTCTTTTCAGGCGAATGTTGTGAAATTCAGTCATCTGCCTCATATTGCTGTAGACAGTTTTCTGAATATGAACCTCATAAGCCCACGGGAACACCGTGGGGGGAAATCATTTCTGTTCACCCTCAGTCCAGTGTTCTTTCCCATTAACAGCTTTACCTCTAAATATGCATGACATTTCCTCCCCAAAATCTTCCGTTTAATGTTTCCAATGCTCGGACTGGTTCTGACTTAGTGAATTAATTCCCTAGTATTGAATCATCCGGCCAAACATGAATCAGAGTAATAAAATTCTCGGAGACACTTAGCTATTTGAACTTCAGGGACATACACAGACCTGTAAATAATTTCACAGTCTCAAGGGAGACAGAACTTTTACTTGTTGCGAGAGGCTGGGGTAAGAGAGACAGCACTTCAGTGTTTTCACGTCTCATCTTTTCCGAATTTACAACAGTTATTAGGAGAACCTTGGTTCTATCATTTTTACTTACAGAGGTTATAATGACCATGTTTAGCATTTAAACAAAAATTTCACAGACAGTTGCTATGTTTCACTTTACATACATTAAGCATGATTTTTAAGACCATTTGGCAACTGCAATAAACATAAGATCAACTGTTTCAGCAGAATGTTTTTTATATGGTTGCATATTATCAAATGGTATTTGGTTTCTGAAAAATGGAATGAAAATATGGAGGCAAATGGTACCGTTCAAGGTCAGAATATTCACTGTCTTGCATTTTGGTTAATGTCTATTTTGGTTAATGTTACTACAGTCTACCAGCCATCCAAACAGAACTTTTTCTGAAAGTCTTCTATTAATAGTTTCTCCTCTCTTTATTTCAAGCCTATGTTCATTGGAGCATTAAGAATGTCCCTTCTATCACTGATTTGTCTCTTGAATTATTACTCTCTTTTCCATTCTTACTGTATCATTATGATTTTTTTTCCAGTTTCTTATTTCTCATTCAAACAGTTTCCTACTGATTTCCCTGTTGGAGAGTTAGAGAAGTAATAATGAGACACTGATAGAATAATGAGACAATGATGAAATGATAAAAAAAGGAGACATTGATAATGAGTTGTAGTCAGCATTTTATATACATTGATGGAGAACAAATTTTATGTTTAGTCTCTGTACCTGTTCTCTAATATGCTTACCTACGACTTAGTTGTGAAATAATAGCTTCCTAGTATTCTTTTCTCACTACTGGGCTGTTGAAATATTTGATGGCAAGAGAAAAACTTGAGAGTCTGATATTATCTGAAAAATCTTTACTTTACAGATATTGCTATTTTATTGTTAGTTTCCATGTATCTCCATGTACCTTGGTTTGGATGTTAAAGTATTTCAAGCCACCTCCACTGTAGCACTATAATAACCACACGATTATTACTGCTCTTCCTCCTCTTTAATAGCTATAATTCATTCTGGTATATGCGTCAAAATGGAAGTCATATTGAGTCAAAAATCAAAGAATTTTCTTGTGAAAGATATGTTTAAGAGATGGGTAGCTTTTTGTTGCTGCTACTGAATCATTATTTTTACATTTTGTACTTCGATGCCCATATTTCTTGAAAATGATTGTATTATCAACATGTTACTTATTTATAGCATGAAGTCAGTAACTCATTTCCTTGGAATGTTGGAAATTTTTCCCCAGAGTAGATTAAATGGGCCAGAGTATTTCCAAGACTGACCCAGGAGCCCTGCAGATTGGGCAGAAGTGCCCCGAGCCTGCCTTAGAAGGAAGGGGTTGAGGCTGGAACCTAATACCAGCAGCTCTATTCTCTTTTGTTTTATATACTGGCATTTTCTATTAAGGAATTCATTAAAATGAAAAGTTCCACAATGAAAAAGAGTTTGTAAATCATAGAGGAAGTTTCAAGTCCAACAGGAAATAAACCAATGTACCCATGGCAGACAAAGGTGGGAACTGGCCAGCTTCTCTAGGTGAAAAATGAGTAACGGGAGAAAGAGACTACAGTGCAACTTCTGCACAGACAGAAGGGACATGTGATGCACAAACCCTGCCACACCTGAGGAGTCCAGCACTTGGGAAGTGAATGACACCTATGTGACAAGACAACACGGCTTGCCTCAAGTTTCACACTGTAAGATTTAAAATAAAGAGATGCAGAGGAGGATGTGACATTGAAAAGATTCCTTAGATTCAGTGTTCTTTAAGAAATAAATAGTTGAATATTTTCTTCTGTAAGAGAATTTTTTGTAGTGCTTGTCCTTAAAAATCCAAGAAAGGGACTATTTAGGCTAACATGTTACGTCAGACAGAAGTTGGACTTTCGTTTATTTATCTATCTAACTATTTATTTATTTATTTGAGACAGGGTCTTGCTCCGTTGCCCAGGCTGGAGTGCAGTGGCATGATCACAGCTCACTGCAGCCTTGAGCTCCTGGGCTTGTGTGATTCTACCACCCCAGTCTCCAAGTAGGTGGGACTATGGTTATGTGCCACCATGCCTGGCGAATTTTTTTTACTTTTGTAGAGACAGGGCCTCACTATGTTGTCCAGGCTGGTCTTGAACCCCTGGCCTCAAGTGATCCTCCTGCTTTGGTCCCCCAAAGTGCTAGGATTACAGGCATGAGCCATCATGCCCAGACAGACATTTTGATTTCAATACTATGTGTGGTAACTACGGTGAATGCATTAAAACAAACATTCCTCTTAAAACTTTTCTCAGTGTCTGCATAGCTGTTAATTCTTTGGCTCAGAAAACAACAGCAAAAGC
>NW_012150396.1:1189527-1192190 GCF_000956105.1 Propithecus coquereli | reverse complement strand
AGAGAGACTGAAGAATGTAGATTAGAGAGTAATATATATAAAATGTATTCCTTAATTGCTAAACAAATGTTAAATCTCTATTCCCTATATTCAATTAAATCCTTTAGCTAGAAAAATGTATGATTACTCTCTTTGTACAAAGAGTTACAAAGACAACCAAATTATGATCAAATTAAAAAACCAACTTCAAGTGTTTGAGTTTACATTTTCAAGTGTCTTAAAAAATATCTAAAGCAAATTAAGCTTTAATTTGATGAGTCTGAATCACTTGGTTCGCATACATTCACTATGGTCTTACCCTGTGCAAGAATGTGGTATGTTTAAAGGATGTAATATAGTCTTTAACCTCATTAACTTTCAACCTCAAAGATAATTTTTAAAAGTCTGATAAAACTATTTTAAAATTTTGAGGTTCTTCAGATCAAAATTATGGCACAATATTTTCATAAAGTTCTCAGAAATTATAGATATATTGAAGTCTTAATTACAGCTTAAAGTATTTATAGTAAAGATTAATTAATATTATAGTACAGGTATGCTATCAAAGATAGAGTATATGTTAGTTAATACAATGTAGGTTAATAATTGAAATGGAGTCAGCAAGTACACAGAACTCATGAATTTTTGCCATTTGGAGAGCAGAGAAATTCAGTCAAGTAAGTGGCTCACTTTGCTTTGCTTTGCTTCGGATTTAGATAGAAGGAATTTAAACTCATTTAGATGATGATAGAAATGATTTAATACAGACAGAAAAATAAATAATGAAGGAAGGAAATAATCACGTATCTGATCATGCATCAGTTTTGCCCTCCATCTACCCCATGTTTCTCTTCTTCGGAAATTTTATTTCAATTTATAAAGGAAGGAAAATGTAAAATTGTAGAAATCAAATCCTTGAGGAGGGCAAAAGGCCTGAGTCTTCAACTGGTGTGTGTACTTCAACGCCGACCGGAAGAAGGAAGGCTGTCAACGCTAGCGGGTTGGTGAGTTTGGCGTTGGCAATGAAAGGGTTAACTTACTACTGCTTCTGTAATCTCAATGGAATGTTGAGGTAAGGCAATGAGCTGATGAGAGGATGTATATCAGCAGTCTGAGGAGATGAGAAATTTGGAAAGAGTAGTTCTGAAGAACGGGACACGAGGTAGGGGAAGGTAAACGACAGCTGGGCATTTCCGAGGGTCTGTTTTATTTAGATTTGCAGCCAGATGTTGAAGGTCCTCGTGGAATGCTTAAGGTTCGGGCGTTAGTCTACAGGGGGTGGGGGCTTCTAAAAATTTGAGGCAGGAAAGTGGCATGATTTGGACCGTGTTGTAGGAATTTCACTCAAGTCCTGTTGCGGGTGTGGATTCAGAGGCTGCAGACAATATCATCATTTAGGAGGTTAGTGAAATAGTGACCGTAGAACACATGAAGTCCCAGTCCCCACAAAGCCTACAGTAACGTATTCATTCAAAATGTCATACACCTACTGAGTGGTCGTCCCTGGGTGAGGTGACATTCAAAGCTGAGTAAGACGTATTAATGATATTCAATAAAATGTTTTTAGATTATTGTTGCCTTTCCATTACCCTATTTTCAATTCTGCTCACTTACTGTTAAATTTTTGAAGTAACTGTTTAAATATCCATCTGCTCTCACCGTCTCAGCAGGGTTCTGTCAGATTCTGCCAAGCATGACAACCAACAATTAAAACAATCTGCAGTACAGACACTTAAAAAAATATACCCCTAATCACCTTCCTGGACATCGCAGAACTAACAATATCATGTGGAAAATCTTGCTGGATAAAATATATTAAAACTAAAACATATGGGGTTTACTTTTAACTTTTTTTTTTTTTTTTGAATCTACAGACTGAAATCAGAAAAGGGATAGGATACTCACAGAAAACTTTTAAAAAGAACAAAAGCCAGTTCTTTTAAGGTTTGCATATGATTAACAATTACGGAGACATAGCTTTAAATTTAAAACAATTTTTACTCAAAAATTATACAATATGTAAACGTTCTCAAAGTGTTTTCACATATGTTACCTCAATTGATCAGTGGAATAACTTTGGAGATTGGTAAGTAAATAATATCATTGTTTCTACTTTGATAATGTGAAAATAATGTGTCTCGGAAAGATTAAAAGACTAATTCAAGGTTACAGTCAGTAATTCGTGGAATCAGCACTGTAATTCAGATTTCCTCACTAGAAATTCTACCCTGTATCTGCTCTATCACATTGCTTGCCAGAGGGAAATACATAATCGCTTATTCATCTATTCATTCATTCATTCTTCACACATTTATGCAGTGCCTGTTAGTACAAAGCACTGGATTGGGTGCCGTGAGATTTATGAAGATTATAAATCAGAGTCTCGCTGCTCAGGGGATCGGCAAGGGAGGTAAGACGTTCAGTAATGGCTGTGAACAAGTGGAAAATCATGGCTAACAAGACAGTTGCATAAAGAATTATGAAAGGTCATCGTTGAGATGAATTATTTCTGGCTAAGGAATCATGGAAAGCTCTGTGAGGAAGGTGGTATATTAGCTGAGTGTTAATGAGTGGTTGGGATTTGGGGAAAGACAAGCAGGGTGTGAATTCCAAGGAGTGGATACAGAGTGAACAAAAAAAGAGAGAAAGAGATGTGCTGAAGAAACTGACTCTTCCATTTTTCA
>NW_012150396.1:1186956-1189377 GCF_000956105.1 Propithecus coquereli | reverse complement strand
CCTCTTAAAACTTTTCTCAGTGTCTGCATAGCTGTTAATTCTTTGGCTCAGAAAACAACAGCAAAAGCCAGAAGTAATACAACTCACTCAGGTTGGTTTATAAATTTTTAGTGAGTGCTTTGCTTTTGGAGAATAAAGAGAAGAGAGATCACCACTATGGAAAAATTTTAAAAAATGACCGTTTTCTAAAAATAAAAGCAAATAATCTACTTTAGCCATTTAAAAAAGAGAAACAAAATTGGTGCACCTCAAGTTTTAAAAAAATCTTGCTAGAAGTAAATCCTTTAAATTCATAATTCTAAAAATTCCAGTGCAGAGCCAATCACCAACTACCACTCTAACTCTTTTGCCTTGACATTAATCCAAGAGAAACAAAGAAACATGCATGTGTGTATCTCTCTTTGTGGGTGTGAACACTTGGTATTTAATACAATCAATAGTCTGGAGTAGCATTCTCATTTTGATGGAAATAGAGAGGGATGTTGAGTTCATGCATTGGCTCTTCTTGTTAGGTTCCTTTTGTCACCAACCACCTGAGCAACTGGATGTTCTAGTAACGCGCAGAGTTTCTGCCTGTGAGCCTGGGGTGGGAAAGTGATGAAAAATGACAAATTTGCCCAGTTAGTGCCACTCTGGGACAGTCTTGTGGCCAGACATACGTCCTTGCACCCTCCCTCCACGTTCACCTGTGCTGCTTTGCCTTTCTTTTGAAATATTGGTAAGTACCTGAGCCAGAACGCAAAGGCAGATCATGTGACCCCACCTACCACGCTAAGTGAAAAAACTGTATCTATAACTGCAATCTCTCAAACTGTCAGACCTAAGGGAGTCAAACAAAGAAGCAGAGGCTACCAATAAATAATAGGTAGGCTTTGAAGTGTGAAATGTGATTGCCAAAGAGATTCCTATAACTTCTGATCAGTTGTAACTATACGCTTCAGCAAGTACATTTTTTTTTTGCTAATAGTTGAATGAATGACCTTTAAGTTGTCCTTGACTCCTTTTCTTCCCATCCCATTTGTAGTTCATCGAAAAATGTTGTCTGCTCTACCTGCGGAATATACTCAGAATCCTCCACTTCCCTTCGCCCTTCTCCGCAACCGGTTATTTCTCATGTAGGTCTTTCACAGATCTGCTGCTGCAAACCTGAACTCTATGGTCTGCCCTCAACACAGCCACTAAAGCAATTCTGTTAAAACCTGAGTTGGAGCAGGTTATCCTTCTGCCCCAAGCCCTCCAAGGCTCCCGTTTCACTCAGAGTGAAAGTCAGTGTCCCTGTCTTGGGCTGCATCACACTGCAGGATCTGACTCCTTTAACTTCTTTGAACCACTTCCTCTTTGATCCCTCTCCTGCCCTCCCTCTCTCTAATCCAGCCTAGCTGCGCTGGCCTCCTGGTGGTGCCTGAACACCCCAGGGGGGCTCCTATTACAGGGCTATGCATTTATTCCTCTGTCTGAAGGAGCTACACACAAGGCTCCCCAACTCGCCTCCTTCCTCAGGGAGCCCTTCCTTGACCTCTGCGATATTGCCCTCTCTGTCCCTGTGACTCCCCGTCCCCTTTCCTACCTTCTCTTCCTTCACAGAGAGGCGTGTCACCCTCTAGCATACTATCTATCAACCATTTTACTTATTTGTGTCTCCTTGCATTAGAATATAAACACCATGAAAATAGGAACTTTTTTGTAGGTTTTGTCAACTGATGTTTCCCAGTGCTTAGAACAAATGGCAATGAGTAGGTGCTCAATATTGAATGAACGGATGAACAAATGATGAATGAATTTCAGGAAAATAAGAAAAAGACCAATGAAATCAAGGGTCATTACTGAAGGAACCAGTAACTGGTAATGGAGTTTCATGAAGGCTTACGAATTAGTCAACGCATGGTTTTCTTCTCCCTTACAGAATTTCTAAGCTCTTCATCTCTCAATATAAGAAAGTATAATTTGATTAATAGTTTAAGTATTCTTAGACAATCTGAAAGGTAAATTAATATTCATATTTATATATGACGGAAATGAAAAACAAGGACTTACTCCAATTTCACAAAATTGTATGGGAAAGTCAGTTGGAAAATGAGTTTCTGTTTTTTAGAATAACTGTCTTTTTAGCCTGCTGTTGCTTTACCCGAATAACGTATTTATTAATTCCCACTCTAATGATGAGCCATGCATATATACCTAACCCATCCTGTCAACTGTCTGAGTAAGATAGTGCAAAAATTATAGTGTTAGAGTTGGAATTCCAGCTTCATAACTTGCATGGGATGTTGACCAAGAAGACCTTACTTCTATGAGCTTGACTTCTTCATATGCAAAATGTAAATATAATAATTACTCCAGAGTTATGAGACTTAGAGAATATATGAAAGAAATATAGGTGTAGATATACATATATATATATTTAGAGAGAGACTGAAGAAT
>NW_012150396.1:1154756-1184221 GCF_000956105.1 Propithecus coquereli | reverse complement strand
ATGCTCCGCCACTTAAGAAGATGTGTGACCACGACCAACTTATGTAATTTCTCTGAAACTGTCACAGACCATCCACAAAGTGAGGACATGTGTTAAATATTTTATACATATTTCTCAAACTAATAAAAATATTTTACCTTCAGAGTGAATGTGAAGATCAAATGACAGGATGTCTGAAAAGGAACTGGCACCAGAAAGGCCTCAGTAAAAATTAACTTCTTTTCCTATTCTTTAGCAGTCAGTGGGGAGCCAGGGAGGGTGTTTGCTGAGGGTGGTGATGTAATGAGAGTCATGTTTTAGTGGAGCAAATGTGCTGGGTGAATCAGAAGAGAGAGGGAGCAAAAGATTAGAGGCAGAAAGTCTTTTTTAGTTTTTGCAACAGAGCACACAAGAGAAATGACTCAATGAAGTAACACTGCTGGGAATATTTACTATCTAGAATGGTAAAAGAACACTGCAGCAAACCCTAATTATAGCAAATAAAATACTTCTGTAGATTAAATCAAAATTAATTCTAGAACATTGCTATAGGAAAAAAACTGGATGAAACCAAACTTTGAAATAAAAGAGGCTTTCATACTGAGCTCATATTAAAAGCTGGGGCTCCAAGGCTTTTGGCCTTCCCATCTTTGATCTTTGGAAGAGGTCATTCGGATGACACAAAGTGTTCTCAGCTCTCTGCACCTGGATAAATTTCTACCTTTCAGAACAGCTATTCAGGAAACCCAGCAGAATTACCTGAATAGGGATTCACTTCAAAGTGTGTGTGTGTGTTTAAAGATTCATTTAAAATTAGGGACTTTGATCATACGCATGTGCCAATAACTTGCTTGGCCATGATTCTATGATCAGAAAACCCATATGGTCACATAGGAATAGGCAGCTACTTGTTGCATGGACTTGACTATTGAGCCAGTCTTCTTGAAATGGATACATGAGGTTGGAAAGCCACCCTCTCCGCTTGTCATAGTCCTTTTCCAGTGTCAAAGTTAGGCTTGAAAGAAACTCCTATTTCTCCTGAATTTTTAACTATAAACATTTAAATTTTTCTAAATGTTTAAGTATTAACTAAATATTTATGAAGATAATGAGTGAACTCTTAGTGACTGATATTTATCGAGTACTCTCTGGGTGTAAAACGCTACTTAAAACCAGGTCTTGAATAAACAAAGTGGATGGAAGAGGAAGCGTGCATGACTTTGACATTTACAATAAGCAGAGGGGAAATGACTGTGTGGACACACATGCCTCCCACTGCTGTTCCCCTAAGCTTCCTTGACTCATTCTCCTATGAGAGTGGCTGAAAGAATTCTGTTACTTTTTCAGGGTTTCCAACACTAGGACAATAGTGAATTGAGAATTTAATATCTAAAAGCAATATTCTGTGAACTCCTAGAAGACCTGTTCCCCTGCCTCAACAACCCACGGCAGTCCACAGAGGATCCTACCTCTCTGAGCCCCCACACGAGTGCCTGACTGTATGTCTGTATTATGTGGCTGCAGAATTTAGCTCAATCAATCTCCAGAAAGAGGTTATAATTAAAACCAAACACTTACCACTCCCTAAAAGCTTATCTTGAAAAAAAAATCACCCCATGCCCTTCAGCCCTATTTAAGTCTTCACCATAACTCTGATCTTCCCAACATATCTGCTTTCGCTCAAATTCTAATCTCTGTATGTCTATGTATATCCTCTACTCTGATGCAATACCTCCCCCATCCCAACTCCCTAAACCCTTTTCAATAAGCCCTCTGTTATTGAAAGTCTGTAATTTAGCAAAATCCCCTCTGATCTCATTTCTTTCCTGGACATTCCCTCTACATTTTTGCTCTGATTGCAGGCTGTCCCTGCCATACTGTTCATTTGGGGCTGGTCTTCTACCCATACCCCCACTATCACAGAATGTGGAGCAGGGATGGGTCCCCTCTTTGTTATTCACTGAAACTTCTAGACAATTTTGGCTCCTGTCTCCCTTTAAAAGCTCAAATCCTTTGAAAAGCAAGGCAACAGACTACAGACTCACTATCTTTCCTATTAGAGTCCTTTAAGCAATTCCAAGCCCTTCTCCTGTCCCATCATTCATAAAGACCCCAGCACTACCTCACTCTCCTCTTTACTACCATTTCTCTTATTCTTAATGATTTCTCAATGGCTATCTACAGGAATGATCCATCCAACACCCAGTTCCTTTCTCACTTCCAAAGATGTTTTCCTCCATCTTACCTTAGCACTCATTCTCCTATCATTTTCAAAAACTGCATTACTTACAAAATGTTGATCCTACGCATAGATTTCCTCTTTCATCAACCACTATTATCTATCTTTTCAGCTTTCCAAGTTTACTGTAGTGTTCTCACTTCAATCCCACCCAATCCACACCTCCCCACAGTCTTCCCCTTTCCCTTGCCAAGTTCAGAGTCCATCATCCACCACTCTATTCATTTGACAAATCCCCAAATCTAGTTAAATCCACCTCTTCCACTGTGCTTCTGCCTAAGCATGGCAGGAGAAAAACAAACAAACAATGATTAGTCTCTGTTAAAATTTATGACCACAAATCTCAAGTGGGCTCTCATTACTGCTGCATATTCTTACTGCATTTTCCTATCCAATTTCCTTTCTCCCTTTGCTGGGAGAATATTTTGTATCTATTTTTCTCTTTAAACATCCAGATCTTCATTCTCAGCTAATTATTTCATTATTTTACTTAGAAAGTAGAATAATTCAGAAGAGAACTACCTTATATTCCCAAAACCATATCTTCCAATCTATTTGTTTTAAGTGTCTATACCTCCACACTCTTTTTTTTCCTATTAAAGTGAATGAATTGGGAAAAAATACCCAAAACAATTTTGAAGAACAGAAAGAAGGACTGACATTCTAGATATCAATATTTATTATAAAGCTATAATAGTTAAGAGGGTGCAATATTGGCACAAAGAGAACAACGGAATGCAATAGAGTCCACAAACAGATCAAACGTGCATTCCTCTGACTTATGAAAAGTACAATTCCCCTGCAGTACAATGGAAAAAGTATGTTTTTTAAAATAAACAGTGTGAGACAAATGGATACAGACGTTGGAAAAAAAAAATCCTGAACTCTCACTTATACCAGACTAAAATTAATTTCAGATGAATTATGGATTTAAATATAAAAATGAAACAACATTTTAGGGGAAAAAAGACCATTGTCATGATCTTGGGGTAGGCAAGAATATCTTAAATAGGACATAAAAAGAAAAAGATTATAAAGTGGATTACAATAAAATTAAAACCTTCTCTTCACCAAAAACACTTATTAAAAGAGTGAAAAAGCAAGGCACAGAGTGGAAGAGGATATTTGCAATACAAATATCTGACAAAAGAATAGAATATATAAATAACTACCACAAATCAATAAGGAAAAAGCAATCACCTAAAGATAAAATAGGCAAAAGACTTGAATAAATACTATTTAAAAGGGGATATCCAAATGATTCATAAAAATATAAAAAAAGATGCTCAACTTCATCAGTCAACAGAGAAGTGCACATTTAAACCACAATGGTATGCCAGTGCATAAAAGCCAGAATGGCTAAAAGTGAAAAAGGACAATACCAAATGTTGGCAAAGATGTAAAGCAAATGGGATTTTCCATAGAATTTCAAGTGAGAGTGTAAAGTGGTAGAAGCACTTTGGGAAATTATTGGGCAGTGTCTACAAAAACTGAACATACACATCCCTATAACCTAGCAATTTCTCCTTGATAGATAACCAAGAGAAATGCATATATATATATGTTCACCATAAAACATATACAAGTATTTTTATGGCAGCACTAGTCATAATAGCCTAATGCTGGAAACAACTCAAATGTCCATCAACAGTAGAGTGGGTAAATATTAATAAATTGTAGTATATTTATACAAAGGAAAACTATTCAGTAATGAGAATGAATGAATTCTAACTACAGGCAATGACATGGAAAATGTTACAAATACAATGTTAAAAGAAAGAAGAGCCAGACATAAAAGAGTATCTTTTCTGTAATTCATTTGTATAAAGTTCGAAAACAGGCAAAATTAATTTAAAGTGTCAGAAATCGGGAAAGTGATAACCCCTGGTGAGTGGCAGCAGTTGGGTAGGAGGTTGTTTTAAGCAAAATGAATTTATTAAATGCCTTATTATAAACACACACTATTTATTTACCTTTGCATTTGTTAATAGTGATCATCATAGCATTTCAAGTGGGATAAATAAATAACAAAATAGTAAAAACAAAATTATTTGTGTCAAAGATATGAATTCAGTTGAGATTGCCAATCTTTCCTACTCTGCTCTAAAGTCTACATAAAACGCATGTCTAAATTTGGCAAAACTTATAATTCTCTTTCTGAAGCCTTCATCATGGTCTCTTTTAAGAAAAAAAATGATGTCATTTCTCCATGTCTTTATTTACAAAACTGTAAAAGGGAAAAAGTGAGAAAATTACTTTTAAATAAATCAAATGCAGGCAGCCACCTTCCCAGTTAACCTTTTATCTCATCCAGCTGATTCTGGACACTGAGAAGTGCTGTATCTCAGAGCCCAGTGTAAGAACCCCTGCATCACTACCCTCTTGGACTCTGTTGCCACATCCATAAAAAATGAGGATAACAATAGCAACTACCTCATAGAGTTGTTGAAAGGATTAAACGAGGCTATGCATGTAAAATCCGTTATTCTCGAACACAGTGACTGCTCAGCAGACGAATACTAACACTCTTAATTTATTACTAATAGTGCTATCATCAGAATAACTTGATATGCTCATTAAATCACTATTGATTTCTGGGCTCAACCGCAGACCTACTGAAGCTGAGTCACTCATTGGGCCCAGGAATCTGCTTTTTAGCTAGCATTTTTGGGTGCTTCTTTTTGCACACTCAAATATCAGAATGACTAACCAGAAATTAGGGCTACTTCTTATTTGTTCCTCACAGCTCCAACACAGGAGTCTGCACACAATGAATGCTTACTGACAGGCTGGCTGATACTCAATATTGCCAGACTGGTGTCGTGTAAATTATTAAAGGAATCTGGAATTTGTCATAGATTTGTGTAGTAGGAGGAAATAGGTTTTTACATTTTGACTCCAGAAAAATATAAGGGGAGGGTTTTTTTGTTAATATTATCAAAAGTAACTTCAGCTTCAATCATTCTGAGTTGACTCTTTCTTCATCATGTGAAGATATGAATATTTGAATCCTCTAAGGTTTTACATAACCTATTTTTCCCTTAAAATAATTCAGTGCGTTTAGTTTTTTATTGCTTTCTTTTTCAATTTAGAGGATCCAGAAAGCATAGACATGTTTGTGGAGAGGACAAATGACCATATTCTCTGGGCTCTACATAATTAATATTGAGCCCAGAACTGGGCTTCCATAACCACTTTCTCTCTTACTTCTGTGTTCATTTAAAGGAAAGTTCCAGCAATTTGTCTAAAAGGAAAATTGCAAGTGAAAACATCGTCACCTGTTTAATTCAAATAGAAATTTAAGTCAAATCATAGTAGCTATTTGAACTCCTCATGTATAAAACAGTTTTACAACTTGTTGCACTGAATAGAAATTTCAAAAGGAAAAGAAATCTTCTCATTAGATGTTTGATTGCATTGAAAGTAGAGAGGAGTCAACCTTTGACCAAAGAGAAAAATTAAGAATTATTTCTAGCTTAGTTTCTGTTTCATCCCATTAAATAAACATAAAGGTTCAAAGATAAAACCTAGATATTTTATCAGTGCAAGATAATGTTTAAGAACAGTTTTTTTTTTATGTGAAAAGCCTTGAACATACGCTTTATTGTGAAAAATAAATTCATAGAATTCAGTTACGTATTTTCAACTACCGTTGGCTATCTGTGTAAATCTAAATTGTATAAGTTAGTTGAAGAGGTCCAGTGATGCTTTATCACGCATTCAATATTTAATATTGAGTATCAGTCAGCCCGCCAAATATAGGGGTGATTGGGATTAAACATGAAGAACTTGACCTCCATGCTGCCAGACAGGCATGGTATTTTCCAGCCAACACTCTTTTCCTTTATAAAAATCAAATGTTCTTGACTTTCTGATGCCACAATTAACCTTTCAAATGGCTCTGAGTACAGTGAGACTTCTTTTTCTCTCTCTCAAGAGAAGGAAGGATGGGATTTTCTTTTTTTTTTTTCTTTTCTGGCAGTGATGCTAAGTTCTGACAGTTTGCTAAGCAGTGGAAATCATGCTGTAAGCAAAAGTCTCTGCAAGACAGAGATTCCTACAAAATAGTCTTTATTTTTCCAGTGGATACTGGCGACTCTTACAGGATCTGACTCCAAGAACAACTTCACTGAAGCGAGGGTTCCCAGCCCTGCTACTGAAATCACAAGACACATAGACTGAAACTACTAGGGCTTCTCTTCTATCTCTGTCCCACTTAATGCCTGGCCCTCCGAGTTGACGTCCATCCCACAGGCTAAATCTGGACATCCAAGTCAAACGTCCAAACAGTCTATATTCTGATAGGATGGAGTAAAAGTATGAAAATGCTTGAACACCTTAAGTAGAAGATTTAGCTATCTAGAAAAGCACCAACAATATTGAAACCACTTTACTTAAGCATCCAAACAATCTGATTTTCATTAATCAGAAAATTTCCAGACATGTAAAAAGTAGCAGAAAACTTCAGATGAAGTCTGACTCCTGTTGAGTGTTTGCCATTGAATTTCCTTGCATCATGAACACTACCTTGGTAATTAAATATGGCCTTCATTAGTAATCTCACAAGAGAAAATTACCTATCAAAGACCAAGCAGAGTCATGTGTACACTGGTCATATTTCACATTACCTTCCATTCATTTCCTTGGCCCCCTTTTCTCTCTGCCGTGATCCACGGCTTTGATAATTAAATTCTAGATTTAAGGACAAACCAATAGTCACAGACAATTTTGGTCTTTCTTAGCAGTGATAGTGAGTGTGAATTCTATTGTGACACCTGAAGCCAAATCCGAGCATGCTCAAAAGTCAGAATAGATTTGGAATAGGAGACCACTTCCGGAGATCTCTGGTTGGTGAGTGAGTAGTTCACAAGTTCTGGTCTCATTTTAAAACTCACAGCTGGCTCTGAGAGTAAGGAAAACCAGACTAGACCAGTGAGTGACTACATTGTTGAGATCATTAATAGGGCATCATTTTAATAATCACCATAACCCAGTACCATACATCATTCATTCATTCATTCATTCAGTTGCTCCCCATACTTTCTGTTATTCTCTTAAATTAGGGGCTGGATCTTAATTAAATGCTTAAGATTTCTCCAAGGAATAAATGTTAGAAGCAGGAACACTTACTTTCCAGTAATAAATTGACTCCTGGAAGGTGTGCAAATCGGCTGGACATAGTAGTTCTCCAATTTAACTCCTTCGGCAGCAAGCTTGTCAAGAGTGGGCGTTTTTATCTCAGATCCATGGTAACCCACATCTCTAAATCCCTGGTCATCCGCTAGGATGAAAATTAGATGGGGCTGGGAGGTGGCAGTTGTGCTGGGCTCTAGTTTTTCTCCAGTTTGACCCAGGAAGGCCCCTTGCTCCTCCTCCTCCAAGCCCTGGCCCCAGGACAGGTAACCGTAGGTGAGGAGGCTGAGGATCCAGAAACCTGCCAGCGCCCCCATAGCTAGCACCTTCGCAGGCAGGACGCAGGCCTGCGAAGACGGCGGAGGCAGCGGCTCCGCGCAGCCCCTGGGGGCCATTCACTCGGGTCCCAGCTGACACTCCACGCGGGGAGCCGCGCACCCCGCGCACACATGCACGCGGGAGGCAGAGACCCAACAGACCGTGGAGGGTCTGCACCTGGAAAGAACTCTTCCTCCCCTCTCAGCTGTCACCATGTCCGACAACTTTAATCTTCTAGAAGTGATGGCTTAACGGATGGGAAACGGAAAAACAAGGAGTCGCTCTTTTCCAACAAATTTGCTTTCTCCTCCTCCTCACTTCCTAGGGCAACTTTCACACAAAAAGTTATCTCCACCCAGAAGTTCTCCGGAGGAAAAAATCAAGTAAGGAATTGAGAGTCACACGGGGCAGGGGCTATTGGCAGCCAGAGCGCCCCGGACCGTCCCGGCGCGCACGGGGCCTGGGGAGGATCGGCAGTCGGGCCGGGGGGCCCCAGGCCGGGAAAGCGCCGCGCAGCCGAGCCGTCGCGTGTGACTCCGGTCCGGGCAGGTGACACACTGCCATCGTGGGCTGGCTGCCCATCCCCGTCTCCACTTTCCAGGGCTCTCTGTTCCTCCTGGTCCAAGCTCCCCAACACTCCCAAGGCGGCGAAGTGAGAAAAAAGCCGTTTCCTGATCTCCCCCACCGCTAACCACCCCTCCTCTTCTAGAACCTCCGCGGCGACTCCTTGTCCGGCTCCTGGGGAGCGTGGGGTCCGGGGGGCCCCGGGGCAGCCCGCGCCGAGCGCACTCAGTCCCCGGAGCTGGCGCGGCCGGCGGAGGCGCCGCGAGCTGCGCGCGTTTCCCAGCTCACTACTGGGGCTTGGCTCGCCAGCTCTGTTGCCTCCTCCCTCCTTCCCTCCAGTGAATCACAGGACCGCACTGCTGCCTCGGCTCCTCCGGGAAGGGGGGCAAGGCCGGTTTAGAGGCTCGATCGGGCCTTCTTTTCCGGGTCTGGCCCGGGGAGGAGGTGCTGCGTGCTGCGCGAGCCGTGCGGGGTCCAGGGGGACCCGCCAGGCCACCACGTCCCAGGGTGTCGCCCGGGCCCCATAGTCCCACCGGGGGAAGGACGCGGGCCGGGAAGGGTGCGGCGGGCGCGTCTCGTCCTGGGTCTGTCGACGAAGAGCCCTGTCGCTCATGCCGAGAGCTGCGCCTGCAAACTTTCCTTGCTTCTGGAGAAAGTGACAGAAAGAGGAGGAGAAACAAGTTGCGTGGCGTCCTCTTTCCTCCTTCCTCTTCGGGTTTTCCTTCACTGGTTCCTTTCCCCCTGATATTCCCCCGCCTTTTCCACTTCTTTTGTCCCCGCCTCCTTTCTTTTTTCTTTCCTTCTTCTTCTTTTTTTTGGGGGGGGGGGAGTAACAGTCATGACAAGTTTTTAAGTTGAATATCCTCTCCCAAAAGCTGGCTTTTACAGCCTGATTTCTTCATCAACTTTTCCCGAAGTGAAGAGACTGAAATTGCCACACTGCCTTTTACCTGTCCCCAGACTCACCCACAGGGTGTCTCCAGCCAAACCTGGAGAAGAGTGTCTCACATGTCACCTCCGGAAC
Organism: Propithecus coquereli; assembly: GCF_000956105.1. Lineage (NCBI taxonomy): Eukaryota > Metazoa > Chordata > Mammalia > Primates > Indriidae > Propithecus > Propithecus coquereli. The sequence goes on along the minus strand of NW_012150396.1, from coordinate 1,174,964 downwards.
CGCGAAGCCAGTCTGCATTCCTGCGTGAAGAAACCAGTTTCTCATCCAGTAAGTCGGGGAGTTTATTCTTTCTTTCTTTCTTTCCTTCCTTCCTTCCTCCCTCCCTCCTTCCTTCTTTCTTTCTCTTTCTTTCTTCAGTGTAGAGTAGAACCCTTGGACAAGTTTGTCTAGATTGTGAAATTCTGCTTTTACTAGAATCATAGAGTTTGAAAGGGATTTATGGTACAGTATCTCTTTGTAGAAGAGGCAACCAATTCCAAGAGCCACTGAGGTATTCTTTTCTTCCCACAAATTTATTCGACAGTTATTTGCTGAATACCTACTGTGGCTGGCACATAACATGTCCGATTCTCTCACAGTGCTCTAGATACCACCCCCCCCACACACACACAAAATTGACCCTGGTGTCAATGGGGGTAGTTCCAAGAATCCCCTCCCAGATACCAAAATCCATGGATGCTCAAGTCCCTTACATAAAATGGCTCAGTATTTGCATATAACCCCCACACATATTCCCTTATACTTTAAATCATCTCTGGATTACTTATAATACCTAATACAATGTATGCTATGTAAAATAATTGTTATACCATATTATTTGTATTTGTATTATTTTTACTGTTGTTTTTTTTTCCTCCAATATTTCTGATTCACAGTTTGCTGAATCCCAGGACATGGAACCTGTGAATACAGAGGGCCAACTATACATGCTTCATAGTTATTTATATAGTGCTTTATATAGTTTATTTCTTTTCCTTCTACATCGACCTTACAAGGTATTCTTCCATTCAACAAATACTTGAGGAGCTAAGCCAATGCTAGCAGCTGAGAACGTGATGGTGAACTAAATCACTCTCTGCTGTGGTAGAACCTGTGGTGGGGCAGAAAGACCAACAAATCACCCCAATACTCCAATAGTGACTTATGATATCAATATTCTGAAGAAAAGGAACACAATTCAAAGACATTTTAAAACAAACCTGAGTTAACCTATCTGTGTGTGGTTAGTGAGATGGTTCAGGAAAGTTACCTTTAAACTAAGGGGCTGTTCTTTTATTTGTCATCTCCTTTTGCAGAAAATTTAGACTTAGAAATCTATTTGACTTCCAAGCCCATGATTTTCAGAAGGTACTCTTCCTGCAAATGGGCTGTAACATTTTTGCCAGCCACAAAGCACAGAGAGATCGCAGCTTTCAGAGTTAGAATCTAGTCCTCACACGAGGTATGCAGACACCCTGTGCTTAGGATAGGAGGACAGAACTCTGGTCTTAAAAATCCATTTCTCAAGTAAACAGGACTAACATTAAGGGAGACCAAGAACTACATACACTTAGTAGGAAGAGCCAAGAAACAGTAACAGCCATTCCACAGTTGACCAAATGAGATGTGACTCAAAGTGGAAAATCGAAGTCAGCTGGGTGCCCTATCCACAGTGGGTAAGGGCTATTTCAACATCCCTAAGGAAGACATGGAGAATGAAATCAGAGGCTGTTGAATGCCCTAGGCTTTACTGTACATACAGTGGTATTATCAGTATGTGAACTTCGCATTTCTCATTGTAAGACTGGGTTTCATGTACCCTAAGCAATAGTTTTAGCATCCTCATGAAGTCCCAAGTTAAAGACCCTCTATAAGTTATTAGTTCTTTCCTGATTTTAGAATCAGCATTTTGTTGTTCAGGCATCAGCTTCCCCTACAAAATCCCATCTTAAGTTTATTTCACCTTGGATATACTCATATTACAAACAGATTCCTCTATTTTTGAATGGTTATATAAAAATTTAAGGTGCTATTTGATTCAGTAAAAAAATGAGAAGAATAGAATTGCTTAGGAATGATATTAGTATGTACAAAGTCTTCAGGTGACGCTTAACCAGGAGGTTTAGGAGCCGGACTTGGGAAGTGGGGGAGCCCACCTGGTCAGAACGGACAGGAGAAAACTGTGGAGGTCTGAGATGTGGTGACTGGGGAAATGCCTATCCCCTCCCAGGAAAGCTGCTCTGTCTGACTAGGGCGCGTCTTCCGGAGGGAGGGGGAGATTCTAGCCTGTGGCACCATAGCAACCAAGCGCAGGATGTTCAGGACCTGAGGGCACGGGCAACACAAGAGGGGTAAAGCTCACTCCCCACAGCCAGTCTGAGAAGTGCTGCCCCTCCCTCACAACCAGCCTTTCCGACTTAGAAAGTCAGCCTTGACCCTTCTCCAGTGGCTTCCCCGCTAGCAGCCAGAAAGACAACCTCTGAGCCCTGCAGAGTATTTGCAAAGCCTTCCAGACTCACACAACCCAACCGTGCCCAGCTCACCCCTCTACCCACCTCTGCTGTGTGGGAGATCAAGCACTCCCCTAGGAGCTACAAGGCCCTTCCCAAAGCCTGAGGCATTCAAGTGCTCCATGTGAGAGACTGGAGCTTATCATAGGCACAAAAGAACATCTCCGCAGTTGGCTTTCTCCTACAAGCATCAACCACTGATAGGGAGAACAACTCTATAGCGCATTACAGCATCTACCAAGTCAATCAAACAAGGCATGACTGATTCTTACAAGCATCACACACCATCTCACAGATTAAGCTGGGGATCCCAATACAATTCACACTGCTTTGAAGAAGGGAAGACAGCAGGATAGAAGCAACCCAAGGGGACACTGCTTTTTAGGAGTGAAACAAAAGTTACAGGAAGTTTGATCTGTGAGAGGTCTTCCTCCTCCACTGCAGACCTCTGGGCTGATTGGGGAGCTGCTCAGTGCCTGTGCAGAGACATTCTACTGGAGAGCAGGTGTGCAGAGAGCTGGTGCCTGCCAATGCCAGGTTTCTGCAATCAAGGCCATCCTGATTGTTCTGGTGTACCAAGCCAGGGCTACATGGGACCCAGCAATAGCCTTTGCATCCCCCGACCAAGCTGAGGAGAAAACAGGTGCTCCCCTGTGTAGTGCCATGTTACTAGGGGCTAAGCATGCCTCCTCTCTGGAACTGACCACAGCAGGAGCCCCAGACACCAAAGGCACCACTTGGGAAACCTGGGATGACTGCATCAGTGGGTTCTAGGTATAGGGGGGAGAACCTGGGCTGAACAGCAGTGCCAGACCACCTATGTGGACTCTAAGCCATTGAAACTGTGTGACAGGGAATCAGCAGTCCCCATGCTAGTGAAACAGCCCCCCATAAGGGTGGCTCTGCCCCTGAAATCCCCAGAGCCAGCTCTGAAGCTTCACTGTGCCATAGTCAGTAGCTCCAGGGACCCAACTGGGCCTGTGACTCCACCCCTGAGACTCCGGAATTATGCCTGGACCCCAACACCCCACTACTGAGTCCCCACCACTACTTGTGGGCCAGGAGAACCTCCCTGAGTTCCAACACTTCACTCAGGATTCCCTAGCCCTGAGCATCTGTCACTCCTGGACTTAGAGAGAGTCCCCAGCAAAGGAGAAGAGGTGCCCTGCAATCCTATTAACCCAGAGCTGAGAGAAGGGGAGCCAGATTAGAAGGAACCATAAAAAGAACCCTGGCAACATGAAAAAACAAAATAGTTTGACACCCCCGAGGGACACAATGGAGCTACAGTAGTGGACTCCATCCACAAGGAAATTGCCAAAATGACAGAAGTGGAATTCAGAATATGGATGGCAAAAAAGATGAATAGAATTGAAGAGAAAGTTGAAAACCACCAAAAAGAAACCAAAAAAATATTTCAGGAAATCAATGAAAAAAATGAAAAAATCACTAGAGAGCTAGACAGCATAAAAAAGGATATAATAGAACTTAAAGAAATGAAAGAGAATATACAGAATATACATTCTTCTCAGCAGACATGGGACATTCTCCAAGACTGATCATATCTTAGGCCACAAAGTAGGTCTCAACAAATGCAAAAAAATTGAAATCATGCTATGTACCTTCTCAGACCACAATGGAATAAAACTAGAAATCAATTACAAGAGAAACACTCAAACCTACACAAAATCATGGAAATTAAATCACCTGCTGCTGAACAATTATTAGGTCAAGAATTAAATTAAGATGGAAATCAAAAAATACTATGAACTGAATGACAAAGGGGACACAAGCTATCAAAATCCTTGGGACACACCGAAAGCATTCCTCAGGGGAAAATTCATAGACTTAAATGCCTACATCAAGAAGACAGAAACATCACAATTTAACAACCTATTGTCACACTTCAAGGAACTAGAAAAGGAAGAACAAACCAAACTCAAAGCCAAAAGAAGAAAAGAAATAACTAAGGTCAAAGCAGAACTAAATGAATTGGAAAACAAAAAACAATACAAAGGATTAACAAAACTAAAAGTTGTTTTTTGAAAAGATAAACAAAATTGACAGACCTTGCTAGACTAACCAAGAATAGAAAAGAAAGGACCCAAATAAGCTCAATCAGCAATGAAAATGATGACATTACAACTGATGCTACAGAAATAGAAAACATCATCCATGAATACTACATAAATCTCTATGCAAATAAACTAGAGAACATAGAGGAAATGGACAAGTAACTGGAAAAAATATAACCTCTGAAGACTCAAGCAGGAAGAAATAGAACTCCTGAACGGACCAATAACAAACAGTGAGATTGAAACAGTAATAAAAAACCTCCCAAAAGCAAAAGCCCTGGACCAGATGGATTCACTGCTCAATTCTATCAGACCAACATAGAAGACCTGGTATCCATAATACAGAAATTATTTCATAATATCAGGAAGGAGGGAATCATCCCCAACTCATTCTACAAAGCCAGTATCACTTTGATACCAAAGCCAGGAAAAGACACAACAGAAAAAGAAAAGTACAGACTAATATCCCTTATGAATATGGACGCAAAACTCCTCAATAAAATACTAGAAAACAAAATTCGACAGCACATCAAAAAAAAAAAAAATTCCACCGGGCCCAATTGGGTTTCTTCCCGGGGTTTTAGGGTTGTTTCACCTTAGTTAATTCATTAATTGCATTTTTTTCCTTAACCAAAGTTGGAACCAAGGCCCTTTTGTTCTTTTCATTAATTGCAAAAAAAAATTTGACAAAATCCAGCACCCTTCATAATAAGAACCATCAAAAACTAGGCATGGAAGGAACCTATTTCAGAATAATAAAAGCCATATATGACAAACCATAGCCAACATAATACTGAGTGGGGAAAAGTTGAAACCACTCCCCCTAGGAACCAGAATAAAACAAGGATGCCCACTGTCACCGCTTCTATTCTACATAGTGCTGGAAGTCCTGGCCAGAGCAATCAGGCAAGAGAAGAATATTAAAGGTATCTAAATTAGGAAAGAAGAGTCCAAATTACTGCTCTTCACTGACAATATGGTCTTGTATCTAGAAAACCCCAAAGCTTCCACCAAGAGTCTCCTGGAATAGATAAAGAAATTCAGCAAAGTCTCAGGATACAAAAATCAATGTACATAAATCAGTAGCATTTCTATATACTAATAACAGTTAAGCCAAGAGAAAAATCAAAGAATTGATACCATTCACAATAGCTAGAAAGAAAATAAAATACCTAGGAATATACTTAACCAAGGAGGTGAAATTTCTGTACAAAGAGAACTATGAAACTCTGAGGAAAGACATCACAGAGGATACAAACAAATGGAAAGGCGTAACATGCTCATGTATTGGTAGAATCAACAATGTTAAAATGTCCATACTACCCAAAGTCATTTACAAATTCAGTGCAATCCCCATCAAATTACCAAAGTCATACTTCACAGATCTAGAAAAAATAATTCTATGCTTCGTTTGGAACCATAAAAGAGCCCAAATAGCCAAAGCAATCTTAAGCAAAAGGAAGAAATCTGGAGGCATCATGTTGCCAGACTTCAAACCATACCACAAAGCTTCAGTAACCAAAAGAACATGGTATTGGTACAAAACAGAGACACAGACCAATGCAACAGAACAGAGAACCCAGGTTTAAGACCATCTACCTACAATCAAATGATCTTTGATAAAGCAGACAACTATGTACACTGGGGAAAAGAAGCCCTATTCAGTACAATGGTGCTGGGAAAATTGGATAGCCACATATAGAAGAATGAAACAGGACCCCTACCTCAGACCACTCACAGAAATTAATTCAAGATGGATAAAAGGCTTAGATCTAAGGAATGAAATCATAAGAATTCTAGAGCAAAATGTTGGAAAAACTCTTCTAGATATCGGTCTAGGCAAAGAATTTATGGAAAAGACCCCAGTGGCAAGCATGGCAAGAACAAAAGTTAATACATGGAATTTGATTAAACTAAAAAGCTTCTGCATAGCTAAGGAAACAATCAACAGAGCAAACAGGCAACCTACAGAATGGGAGAAAATATTCACAATCCACACATCCAGTAATGGGCCAATAACCAAAATTTACAAAGAACTCAAGCAAACCAGGAAGAAAAAAACAAACAGCCCTATTAAAAAGTGAGCCAAAAACATGAACAGAAGCTCCTCACAAGAAGAGAAACAAATGGCCAATAAACATTTGAATAAATGCTCAATGTCACTGATCATCATGGAAATGCAAATTAAAACTACAAGGAGGTATCACTTTACTCCAGTTAGAATGGCATTTATCAAAAAGTCCAAAAACAATAGATACTAACATGGATGCAGAGAGAAAGGAACATTTATCCACTGTTGGTGAGACTGAAAATTAGTATAACCTCTATGGAAAACAGTATGGAGATTACTCAAAGAACTAAAGTATTAGACCTACCATTTGATCTAGCAATTCCACTATTGGGTATTTACTCAAAGGAAGAAAAGACTTTTCATCATAAAGACACCTGCACTCAAATGTTTATTACAACACAATTCACAACAGTAAAGATGTGGAATCACCCCAAGTGCCCATCAATTCATGAGTGGATTAATAAAATGTGGTATATGTATACCCTGGAGTACTACTCAGCCATAAAAGAAGATGAATTAATATCTTTTGCAACAATATGGATGGAACTGGAGACCATTCTCCTAAGTGAAGTGTCTAAGGAATGGAAAAACAAACATGTACTCACTATTAAATTGGAACTAACCAATGAGCACACACATACACACAGGGAAGTAAAACTCAGTGGAAATAAACCAGTGGGGAGGGCATTGAGGGAAGGGGTGGAAACCTACATAACGGTTACTATGAACACTTTGGGTGATGGCAACAGCTTTAGCTGGGACAAGCATTACAAAAGTGATCCATGTAACCTAAAACATTTGTACCGCTTAATATTTTGAAATAAAAAAAGAAAGGTAACAAGAAGTTTGCAACCTTACTATATAGTAAAACATGATATTATACAAAAATAGTAAGTGTTGGTTAATGAAAGAAAACCTAGGCCAAAAATGGATCTGATGCTATAAGAAAATAATATATGAAAATAAACTTTTCAAAATGAAAGAGTGGGTAAACATTCAGAGTGATGAACATAATATTTGGAAAATTATGTAACTACACTAAAAATTAATGCACATCTCATGCCAAAAGAAAAACATATCTAGTTGAAATTAGAGAGCTAAATGAAAAAAAAATTAAAGAAACCCCAACAGAAAATTTAATTGACAGATATATGGGGAAACTATTCTATTTTCATCTGTTAAATGATACAGAAATTTCAATAGCACATGATTGATTATGAAATACATTTAACAGACAATTAAATCAGAAGTCTTAATTGAGGTGCCAAGATTCAAAGCTGTGATTTTCCAAAGAAGTGTGCCAGAACAAGATGCCAATTTTCAAAAGAGGTTATTAAAAACCAGTTGGACAACTTTTAAAATTCTTACTTATGTCAAGGTAATAAAAAGGTGAGCGTGTGTGGAGATTGGAGAGGATTTGGGAAGAGGCATTTTAAAATATATGTTGGCGTGTCCTGAGTACACCTACACCTGCCTACATGGCCTGACGGGGGAGGTGCTGACCCCTGAAATTGAAGCGGTCTGGTGTCTGGTCTTTGCCTAAGCAAACCTCAGAATATGCTGCTGCTGAACCAGAGGAAAGAGGTCACAGAAGCTGGCTGGCTCTCCACAAATTTGTGAGGGCCAAGGATGCTTGAGTGTTTCCTGGTAACCAGGTGTGGGCCCCGTGTGAAAGAAAACTGGCCTGGGGTTTTCTTCAGTCCTGTGAAAGAGGGCTTCTGGCAGGCTCGAGTAAGCCTCCATAAATAGAATTAAGGGGTCACTTTCTACTCTAAGGGGCTGACTCTATAGAATATGCTTAGAGATGCCCAGTCCCATTTGGGTAACTGCAGATAAGAGATCCTCAGAGGTTGGTGGGGAGCCCATATAAGAAAAAGTCACCTTTGAACACCTGCCAGGCCTGGAGTACATAAAACTGGTCATTTAAGAACTTACTTGACTCCCTTACCTTTTGTCCCTCTCTGCATATTGATTCTGGAGGAGCAGAAGTTGAGGTTAAGCTTGGGAAGGAAGAGTAGAAATACTAGGCAGGGAAAATACTCTAGGTTTCCACACTGAAGTAGTACTGACCTGGGGAAAGGACAAAAGATTTGCTTTAATTGAAGTTCAGAGCTTTTATAATTACATATTATTGGGCATCCTAATTCTAAGTTGAGATCAGGTTTTGTGATGTACAGTGACCACAAGATTATTTGTTAGTTAAGAGTGACCTCTCAACAACAACGAAAATAAATAAATGGGACTTGATTAAATTAAAGGATTCTGCACAGCCAAGGAAACAATCAACAGAACAAACAGGCAACCTACAGGATGGCAGAAAATATTCACATGCTATACATCCAATAAATGGCTAATAACCAAAATCTACAAAGGACTCAAGCAAACCAGCAAGAAAAAAATAAAACATCCCCATTAAAAAGTGGGCAAAAGACATGAACAGAAGCTTTTCAAAAGAAGACTAATAGCCAATAAACATATGAAAAAAATGCTTGATGTCACTAATCATCAGAGAAATGAAAATCAAAACCATAATGAGATATCACCTAACCCCAGTGAGAATGGCTTTTATCAAAAGGTCCCAAACAATAGATGCTGGTGTGGATGCAGAGAGAAAGGAACACTTATACACTGCTGGTGGGACTGCAAATTGGTACAACCTCTGTGGAAAATAGTATGGAGATTCCTCAAAGAACTAAAAGTAGACCTACCATTTGATCCAGTAATCCCACTACTGGGTATTTACCCAAAGGAAAAAAAGTCATTTTATCAAAAAGACACCTGCACTAGAATGTTTATTGCAGCACAATTCATAATTGCAAAGATGTGGAATCGACACAAGTGTCCATCAATTCATGAGTGGATTAGTAAAATGTGGTATATGTATACCATGGAGTACCACTCAGCCATAAAAAAGAATTAATACCTCTTGCAACAATCTGGATGGAACTGGAGACCATTCTCCTAAATGAAATATCTAAAGAATGGACAAATGAACACCACATGTACTCACTATCAAATTGGAACTAGCTGATGAGCACTCCTGTGCACATAGGGAAGTATAACTCAAAGGAAATCATGCAGGTGGGAGGGGGGAGAAGGGGATAGGTGAGAACATACCTAATGGGTACAAGGTACACTACCTGGGTGATGGGCACACTTACAACTTTGACTCAAGCAGTGCAAAAGCCGTCCATGTAAGCAAAACATTTGTACCCCCATAATATTCTGAAATTAAAAAAAAATCTTTTGCTGATAAAATACCACATAGCCTGAAGATCAAGAGTCTTTAGTTCTAAACAACACAAGCCTCAGGGATTCAGGATTCAGCCTCTGACACCAGGGCAGAGGCTATGTATGGAAATAGAAGTCTGAGTCACTCTTAAAAAAAAGATGCCAAGAAACACTGAGTTAATTTTATTCAAGTCTGAAGAGTGGCATAATAAATACTTATGATCTGGAACAGTAAAAAAGGAGTTAAATGTGTCTGATTGGTGTATTTTTTTCTACATTTTTATTTCTAACTGAAAATGATATTTGAATAGTTTAAGGCTTATATTTAGCTGTTTTAATTATTTTGTTAAAAACAAAATAAAAACAAAAGACTTGGCAATAATCTGAAACAATACAAGTATCTCTCTACATTAGCTCAGTAATAACATTCTTCGATATTTATCTTAAGAAAATGATTCAGCAGAATGAAAAAAAGGTATAGTCATAAAATGGTGGTCATGATACCACTGTCTATAATAGAAAACATAGAAATAACCTTAATATATTAAATAATAGAAAAATAGGTTAAATAAATTATGGGGCATTAGCTTGATGTACTGCTATGCCATTAGAAGTGATCATTTTAAATATAATGAAGAGTTATAAAATATGCTTACATTGCATAAGGAAAGTAAAAAAGAAATATTTTGTATATCAGAACTATAACTACATATAAAATATATACATTTACTATATTAGATATATGTACTTATTTCTATAAAAGATATATGTAGTTTCAGACCGGTAATTTTGAATCATTGAGTAGGGACAGTGTTAAACAGAACAGAGGATGTTAAGAAAGTAAAGAAAGAACCAGATTAACTAGAGGGAGTGAAGACTGTTTCATAGGACATAGGGAAAAGGAAGTCTCAGAATTCTAAATCTAATGTGGTTTCATGGCCTGGTTCTTCCTATCTCTTTGAGATTTCAGGCAATTCACTTAACTTTTCTGAGCTTCAATGACTTCAAGTAAATATAAAGAGTTATAATGAATTCCAGACCTAAAATAATATTCTTTGTTTCCCTTTTGTATTCCTTTTCTCTCTCTTTAATAAAACAAAGTGAAGGATTTTTAGGGCAGAAACCAGTTGGACACCAGCTACCCTAGATATCTTGTATTCTCTTTTACTAAAGGGAGAGAAAAGAAATATACATGGGAAATAAAGATATAATTTAAGAGTATAAAGGTATATTTACCTTCAAAATGACCTGGAAGCCTGGTTTAAGATTAGAGTTCCTGGACTTGCCAGAGTTCCATGTCATGAGTTGGTGTTTCACGTGGTCCCCGCCCATGCTCACTTCTTGTCTTTCTGTGCCTGCTCCTGCACCCCAAGGCCCTTGGATACAAGGGTGCAGATACTCCAGACCGCATGTCCAAACTGTCCACAGCTCCTCAGACAGTCCCCTCATGTCTCCCTTCCATCCAGGGAACATATTATAGCTGTGTGGTCCCCCTTAGTAGGACAGACCTGGAAAGGGATCTGTGCATGGAATATTGGAGACCTAGATATAAAAAGTGTGATCTAGAAGGGGGCATATTTGCTCTGAAGTCAGCTCCTTGTCCTCTGGAGAGGAACAGGACTGAGCGAGGGACAGTGAGCAGCCCCTTAATAGGATGGGACTTAAGGCAAGTTTCCCTTTTGCCCAGGTTTAAAGTACTATTTTTGGATGCTTGATTTATTAACCTTTTAATTGCCCAACCTCCTAATGGCTCCACTTTTTAGCTACCCTTAGGCTCAGTTTCACATTGGGCCTTCTAATCCCTCAAATTGGAAAATCTTTACTCGGGCCCTTCCTCTACTTTCATTCCTACCAATCTAGTCGTGGATGATCATTTCCTTTATCAACTTGTGTAGGCAGGCTCGCCCAACTCAGCCACTCCCTTACCAAACCACCTCAATCAGTTTCTAAGATATGCTCTTGTCTTGCCTTTGATCTTTTCTTCCTACTGCCTTGCCACTCATTCCCCTATTTCCTATTTAAGGTCGAAAGGTCCGTCATGGGTCAGTCATTGGAGATACACACAACAGGGAGTAAGACAGTCATGGTCCATGTCTTCATGGAGATCGTGGTTTACCAGGAGAAATGATATTGGGTGGTTGGTTACAATTGTGATGAGCGCTGCGAAGGTCATATATATATAGTTCTATTAGAGTCTAAAATGAGGTCCTAACCTACTGTGGGGGCAACTTCATCCCCACTTTAGGTCAACAGCTCTTATTTATTTATTTTGCTTTGGTTTCTAGGCTGTTGAGTATTGTTTAATTTTTTGATATTCAATCACAGCTGGGTCTTCCTTGCTATTTAATGATTTTGAAGGTTCTCATAGTTTTTGGAGGGACTAAAGGAAGGCTAAAATGTAATCAATGTAAAATAGGCTGTGATGTAATTAATTGTCACAGACATGTGGTAATCTCATGTCAGAAGGAAACAGCCAAATTTAATACAGTGAACAGGACAGACCTAAGTTTTCCACTTTCCACTGGAACCTTGATAACTCTCAGCTTCTATCAATGTCTGGTGAAATATCTCCAAGAATCAGCACATTTATTGGTCTTGATTCTTTTCTTACCATTGAAACTTTTATTAGTATTCATATTACAAGGAAAATAGAAAGCAGTATTGAAAAGATATATCCATTTAAAAATAATAAATTGGAATTCTGGTTTTTTAAATCACTTTCTTATACTTTTAGTAGTGTAAATTGCTTAGACATAATTGCTTACCTGCTCATGCTTGGATAAAATAATACAATGGAGCTAGAGCTTCTGACCCTAAAATGCTAAGAATGTATCCTGAATCCGTGTTAATACTGCTGACCCTAAAATGCTAAGAATGTATCCTGAATCCGTGTTAATACTGCTGACCCTAAAATGCTAAGAATGTATCCTGAATCCATGTTAATATCACTGACCCCCCCTGCAGTCCCCAACCTCTGCAGCCCCCAACCCCATGGTCTGTTAGGGACTGGGCTGCAGAGCTCTGCTCCGTCCTGGCTTGTCTCCCATGACGGGGGAGCCGCACAGGAGAAGGTGAGTGGCCGGCGGGTGGGCGAGCGACGGAGCGAGGGGAAGCTTTGGCTTCGTGGCTCCCCATCACTGGCATTACAAACTGAGCTCCACTCCGCTTCCCGCTCCCAACCTGGTCCATGGAAAAATTGTCTTCCATGAAACTGCTCTCTGGTACCAAAAAGTTGGGGACAGCTGACTGACCCTATACAATTAGGATGAGCTGTTAAGTTTTAGGTTTTCCTTAGAAAATGCTTCTTCTAAAACTGTATCAATTATGGATAATAAGAAAGAAGATGAGAAGAAGAACTAAGAGTTCCTAAGTAATGGAAAGAAGTTGTTGCCCATCTTTGCTCCATATGTACTTTACAACATCAAAATATTACACCATCCTAAGTATAAGGAAATCCAAACTCAGCACTGATTCTTACATTATAGCTACTTTAATGCTTTTCCAAAATATCAAATATCAAAAATTTCATATTTCCTTCCGTATTTGTAATGTCTTGACTTGTGTGCTTCTCTCATCAAGAGTCAGAGGCTATTTTCCCCCTTCTTAAACCTGGTCTTGACAATTTGATTCACTCTGGCCAACGTGACATGAGTAAACTTGCAAGTAGAGGGTTCAAAAGTGCTTGAACTTAGGGATTTGGCTTTTCTTTTTGTGTTTTTCAGAACTCTGAGACTACTGTGGGTAGAAACCAGGACTGGCCTACCAGCAGAGGAGGGAAGGCATGCAGCAGAGGCGACTTTGTTCTTTGCTGCGGAGATGAGGCTCACTAAGGCCTGACCGTCCTGCTAAGGGCGATGAATGAGGCCAAGACCATCAGCCCCATGGAGATGATCAAGTTGCCCCAGGCCAGAAGAATCACCCAGTCGACTCACAGAGTCACGAATGTTAATAAAGTGGTTGTCGTTATACACCGGTTTAGTTTGGGTGCGGTTTGTTATCCGGTACCAGTCCTCCCGCAGGGTGGGAAGTCTGGCTCTGCCTGTGCCCAGGCCGTGACAGCAGGCCTGGCCACAGAGGATCTTCCTAAAGCAGGAGCATCCTGAGGTGAGAACAGAAAGATCAACAGAACTGATTCTAGGGACCAAAGTGAGGAGAGAATGACCAAAATGAGGATGGCTTCTTTGAAAGATGCGAAACTCCTTTGAAAGACAATGAAAAAGGACTGTTAGGACAAATGAAAAATCGTACCCAGAGAAAAGCCTCCTGGGAATAGAAGTTATGAACATACTGAATTGGGTAGAAATTTTATTCTGATCTTAACCTTTGTAAAATAATAAAAAGGTCCTTTTAGAAAGGGATTCCTTTAGTATGATACACACAGAGTTTCAACCCATACCTAGCACATGGTGAATATTCAGTAAATATGTGTGGGAAAGAAGTGAATTCATTGGACGTTTCTCCTTTAGGATATTCCAAGATTAGTAACAGCATATTATCTAATACCATCCATTAAAAATTATTTTGCATCATATTATTTGGGTTGAAAACATTATGCCATCTTTGTGATATCTTGCCTCCAAGAGAATTCAAATTACTATATAGCCTGTGTATACATAATTAATTATATATATATTTCTTTTTTTTTTTTTTGCCCCAGAGAACATTAATGGGGCATACAGAAGGAGATGAAGTGAAAGCATCCTGCATAGTACATGGCAGAATGTGATGCACTCGTTGTACTTCTAACACTTCCTGAATGGGTTACTAGTGCCACGGGCTGTTCTTTGTACTGTGTGTGGGTATCAACGTATTTAATCCTTGCATCATTCTCTGGGTAGGTAGTATCTTTACCTCCATTTTATAATTAAGGAGTCTGAGCCAGAGGGAAGTTAGTTACACAGGCTAATATGTTGGAACAGGAATTTTAACCCAGTTGGTCTTGCTCCCAAGACACCCCTCAAAACCCAATAATTTTTTAGCACTTCTCATTTCGGGAATTTTGCTAAGGTTTTTACAAGTAAAAATCAAGTCATTAAATTCTCATAATTTCTCTCTGAGGTACTATTGCTATCTGCATTTTATAGCAGGTGCTCAAAATGTGCTAGTTGTGTGCCCCTCCCTTTCCTGTCTCTTGCCCATTTCTGTGCTATCTGCTCCTGGTCCTGCAGGAGGAAGAGGGCCTGTCTCCGAGGTGCCCAGCCTCACTCTTCCCACACTCTCACCTGAGCTGCCCGGCGCCACGCTGTGTGGTGTCTGGCTCAGCCGATGCTCTTGGGTGAGGGAGCCAGTCCCTTTTGGCCATATATAGGCTTAGCCAGGCCTAGCAGGAGTATGTTTATGCAACACGGAAATACCCCACCCAGACTCATTAAATCTAGAAACAGCTGGTAACTATTACTGTGTATCTGCTTCACAGATAAGTAAAAACCGGCTAGGAGCTGTTATTTCATTTCCTCAAGGTACACAGCAAATCAGTGCTTACGTGGCAATGAAAGTACAGGCCTCTTGCCTCTGCTTCCACGCTTTCTTTTTTCATTGCATCATGACTTCCTCTTCTTTTTTATTTTTTTTTAAAAAAGGATGTGTCTTCCTTCTTGTTTATAGACACCAGAAAGTTTTAATTTAGAAAAAAATTTAAAACATAGCACTTTATATGTAAATTATTAATGAGGTCAGTTCTTACACTTAATTCAGAAGGAATTTAATTTTCAAAAGTAAGTTGAATTGGCAACGAACATGCTTTTGTATCATGATGAAAGTCTTGGGGAGTACCCTTCCTTCTCTCTTCTCTTCCCTGCTCAACCCCCTACCCCCGCCTCTTAGGAAGCATTTAATTTGAAGTTACTGGGTCAACTGAACCAATAAATCTGTCATTTGGCAACACTAAAACAAATGCAGATGTTTTGGAATATTTCTTGTCCAAAATAAAAATGCTAATTTTGCTAAGGTTTAAAAAATACTTTATAAAACCACATTTCATATTTTAAAATATTATCAAATTTTCATATTAAAATAATCTCATGAGAAATATGTTGGGAAGTTCATTGATTTAAACACTACTGCAATTGATATAATTTCCTTTTAATATCAAAGATCTGGCTCATAAAAATAAATTTATAGGAAATGTTTCTGTTTTCTTGGCACAATAAATAAGAAGACAGATTTTCTGCAGATGTTCTATTAGCATATTGAGTATTCTGACCCATAAGTCTGACTTAAGTTTAATTATTAATAAAAGTATCCACCTTAAAAACCCTTGGAAATAAGTTGAACATATTTCTTTCAGTTTAATGCCAAATGGAAACTAGTTTTGTAACATCCATAAATTTGTTTTTGTATAAAATAATTTAAGAAACCTGTACTTCCTTTACAATGATATGGTAATAGTAAAAATTACATGTAAATATGTATTTAAATATAAAGTATCTCTTTGTAGAATCATCCAATTAACTTATATATACTTGAATTCAACATAAAATAACCAATAATTATATGGGTACAGCTACTGGGATGGGAACTTTTCAAATTCATAAATTATTAAGTGGAAAATTTTGATTTTGCTTAATTATTTTGCCCCCACTGCTGTAAACTTTGGTGACATTTGAAACGAAAAGATTTCTTGCTCATACTTATCCTGTGAAGTAGTAAAAGGCCAAAGTGCAAGGAAAAGAAGTAAATTCTTTATAATGCTAGAAATCTTCTGAATTTAAGACTGGACAGGGAGTGGTAAGCAAATTGTGGTGTTTTAAATAATTCTGGGTTAAATAGGAAAAGGTAGGAGAGAAATATTGAGAGGATACTATAGAAGAAAAGATAAAAATGGGAGACTTGTCTTATTACATATTTTGAAATATATTTTATTTAAATCACTTTCAATAAAAGCATAATATTTTCCCATACTATTCTAGTTTTAACATTTCTAGGTCATATTTATTAGTCAACTTTCTTAAGCCAAGGTTATGTTCTATAAATAACCAGAGCAATCTATTATAAATAGGTATATTTTATCCTGTGATTTCTTTTAAGGATCCATGTTGTTGACCTAATACTTCTACTCAGAAATAACAAATAATTAGTTGAATCTGGTCCCACTGGTAACTGTATTTTGAAGCAAATAATTAGAACAAGTCTTAACAAAGGATATTTGCCTACTACCCACTCAGACTCTACCCTAGTTAAAACACGCACGAAAAGAATACACAGTAACACATCAAAAGCACTACAAACATAGATGTGAACATAGTCCAGCTTACATGTTTTCCCATATAGATTACAAAGTTTGCTTTACAAATTTCCAGACAAGTACACATAAAATGAGATTTCTTCTATGTGTATTTTTTTATTAACCTAATGTAAAAAGTCAGTTCTCTTGCAAATTGACATCAGAACATTTCACTGCTTACTGAGTACTGTAATTATTTGACTTTCCTCCAAAAAATTTTCTACAATTGGAAATTATGTTTGAAAATAATCACATATCTGATCGTGCATCAGTTTTGCCCTCCATCTACCCCATGTTTCTCTTCTTCGGAAATTTTATTTCAATTTATAAAGATAGTGTGGGTATTCATACTACCATTGGTAGCATACCTGAAGAGAGATGGGGAAAATGGTGGCTGTGGCTTCTTTTTAAGTTCTAATACATAACTCGCAGATGTGTCACTTTCTCCCAGCTAGTCCTTAAAAACTATAGAAAGACCAATGCTGTTGATATTTGGTTATGGGATTTTTTTCCCCCAAAATGGTTTAGCTTGACGTATGGAAAAAATTTTCAGTGACCTACTAACCTAGTTAGATCTTTAGAGTGAGGTTTGTGAGGTTTTGGCCACAAAAAGATTCCCTTAATTGATTCAGAAGATGACTGGATATCTCCATAACTCATTTCCATCCTTGTATAAATGTGGAAAAAATTATGATCACCACATTTGGTAAAATAGTGATCTAGATGCTTTGTTCTTATATTTTTAATCCATCAGTCTGAAGATTTACTCACTACCATAAAACTTTGGAATTTCTCACTGTTCTGACTGACATACATTTGATGTAAAGAGCACAAGTAGCAAAAAATATATAACTATTCTGTTTCTCATTTTGCATTTTTAAAAATTAATTCTGGACTTTAAGCTGCAAAGCACCTAGAAGGTCTGAGAGGAAAGAATTGATTCTTCCCTCTTGCTTTTCTTTGGAAGACAGTGATACGATAAAGTATATCCTCAAGTCATGAAAAATACTGATGGTTATTTTCTAGCAGAAAGATTTATTTAGAATACTTAGGTTAAAATTTGACCTCTTCATGTGAATAACACAATTACATATACTTATTTTTTTGTGCTAATTATTGTAGAATAGCAGGCTGGTACCTCGTTCTTATTCCTTTCCGATACACAATGGCAACTTTGAGAAGTCCATGTGATTATGATCTCATGGACATGGTTTTGGTCCTTATGTAGGTCTGCTGGGCCTACAGAGAAAAATTCCCATTTCAAGATTTCAACTGAACTACTGGTGTTAACAGCTATTCAAATTTGAGCTCTGGGCAAGAAGATAGAGCAGGAGAAAGCATGAGGATAGCACGTAATCCAGAATCTAGAACGGGTAATATAGTTTTCAGGTAAGCAGACTAGTACTAGTGGAACATCCCTGAGCAAAATACAGCTTGTGAATCTGTAAGAACACACTGTGGTTTTAAAAATGATTCCGCTTTTATTTCGAGGGTGGAGTGCACCAGAGTAGAGGTTACGGTGGGGTAGTGGCAACATGTGCGGCACATTAGTTCTGAAACCTGGATCGCTATTGGAATCATCTGGGGTGGCCCCTGCAACCTCTAGAATCAGAAGTTGTAGGATCTGTCCTGAGAAGCCTTTTTTCAAAATTTCTCTACTCTATAGAAGCTACTACCGTAATGGCCAGAGAGTAATCTTGAAATCAGAGAGATCAACGTCTACGTTTGCTGAGTCTCACTGTTCTCATCACTAAACAGGGGGAAATGATACCTGTTTCGTAGAGTGCTGCAAGACAAGAGTAAATCACATGTAAAACGCTTATTAAAAAATTATTACTCAGAGGGTAACCACTATTTTAAAGATCGATCAGCTTGATTTAATCATCTCACAATGTGTACATGTATCAAAACATCAGGTTGTACGCTGTAAATATATGCAATTTTTACTTGTCAATTATACCTTAATAAAGATAGGAAAAATAAATTTTTTAATCAATAATACGTGTTATAATGCAGGATGAATAACTTCAACCAGGAGAACAAGATTTGTCAAGCTTGACGAGAGAAGAGTTCAAAATCTGAGTGTTAAGAAATAATATAGAAGAAAGGAAAAGGGTGGATGAGGAGGAGGCTGAGCAATTCAGAGTGACTGGGAAGGCACTGATGTGAGCAAGCACGAAAGTGAAGGGCAGAATCCTGGAGAGAGCGAGGCCCATATGTCAAATAGCGTTAGGGAGAGGTTGGAGGGGGAACAAATCCAGAACTCAGGGACAAAGTTCCTGAACCCCAGTTCAAGAACCAAGGCGGAGCCTGGCAGCAGAGATGAGAATCCAGGGATTCCACCGGTGACAGTGCACGTCATCCAGTGCTAGGGCCCTGCTGGAGAAGCCCTCCTAGATTTAGGGGACTGGAGGTCATAGATGGGGAGCACAGATAGCTTGGGCCATGGTGTCTGAGATGACATTATAGTTCTCCCCATTTAATTCCCATTCTGCGGACATGAAGAAACTGATCAAAAGACTAAAATAGTCAAAATTCTTCTCAGATTTGAAAAAAATGTGGAGAAACAGATGTATCGTTCACGACCAATAAAAACATGACATCATGTCCCTGTTAATTCGTATCAGTAGTTTTCTCTCCATGCAAAGAGCAAAGAGATGGGTGGCTTTGGGTCTAGAGAGAGGAAGGCAAAGACTTCCCTTGTGAGGAAATATGAACTGAGAGTTAGAGACGAGAATGACAGTGTCATTTAAAGAGAAAACAGTCTACCTACAAAGTTAGCAGTAGGTTATAAGCGCAGGTAATGATGGAAAATGGATGACTAGAATGTCACTGCAGTGACCTGGGTATTACTTTTACTGAAATTTTACTACCTTGTCCAGATCATGGGACTATTATAGATTAAAATTTTAAGAAAAAAACAACCTCTTGTATTCTTTCTTCTTTCTCTTTTTATTTTGGTAAAGACATTTTATTTCCTTTGCGTTTCATGAAATTGTTCATATGGTTTTAATCCTGCTATTTAATTGTGTAAATACTAGACAGAACTAAAGATTAATTTCTTGTTTGAATGTTGTTTACCTGAAATGTTTAACGATGTCGTTCAGTAGAACTACAGATTGATTTCTTGTTTAAATATTGCTTACTCAAAATGTTTAGCAATGTCATGTGAATACTTTGGTTAGGGAGGGACCATTTAAAAGTCTTTATAAAATCTAGGCACTCTTACAGGTCTCTTTTACATTAAATTTATTAAGATGGCCCTACACCCCACATTAAACATTATCTCTATATAATTAAATAAATTGAGTTTCAATGTAGTTGAATAGTTTATATACT
>NW_012150396.1:1122725-1153971 GCF_000956105.1 Propithecus coquereli | reverse complement strand
ATCTCTGCATACGTTATTGGGTTGAATGCCATCACTGAACTCAATATATAAATAATATAATAAATAAATACAGGAAGAACATCTGCCACTTCATAGACTAACAAGTAAAATTCCGTTACAAATTAACTGATTCCTTTGCTAAGTATTTTCTACTATAAAGAATTTATCTATAAACCTAATAAAACCCAACCCATATACACCTCATCTACTTTTCCTTTTCAGCTGGCAAATAAACTGTTTAAAATCAACTGCTGTTGAAAGGCATTGTGCCACATCTGGCCTGAGACCTGCCTTATCATAGGAACTTGGGTGGAGGTGCAAAAGCGAAATATTTCACAGGAAGTCTATTGTGAGAAGCCCATGGGGACCATTCATATCTGAGATACAGGGCAGATTCAGGAAGTCACCAAAGGCTGAAATATTTCTCTTTTTATAGTCAAATAAAAAGACACAATTTATAAAGTGGTAGAGGAATGAAATAAATAAAAAGGGCATAAATGTCCTAAATTATTTTTAGACAGTGGAACTCATTTTCTTTTTTTTCTTTTTGTAATGGAATATGTTTTCCATAATCAGTTTTTTGTTGTTTTAAAAGAAATGACATTACCTACTAAAATGTCACCTATCTGGAAAAATGTAGAAAATATACTATAAATATCATCCATATGGACTAGTAAGAGGGGTTAATTCAAAATATTATTTCATTATGTGGCATTAAGGAGCAAGAGAGCAATAAAATCATTTAACATCTTTTGAATTTGCAAAAACGTAATGTGACAAACAAGCAAATATATTCCGCCAGCTTAGATCATTAGAGATTCCTATAGCATGTCTTTATTCCCAACAATGATCACAAACAAATGAAAATTACAGAGGATGAAATGTACTGTTTTAGTTGCAGCTTTCAGTATATCTCCCTAACAATTTTTTTGTTACATCTAAATGCTTCTAAATAGGGACAAAATAACTCATTAGATTTTTGCCTGAGCTCCTGTTGGAAAGCATTGTTTTTCCAGTTGTTTGATTCCTTAGAGAAAAAAGAAAGGAGAAATAAGGAGTGTAGAGAAAAGCACGAGTAAAGATCTCTGTGTGGTCTGATAGAATAATGTGGTGTGGCCTGCAGCTAGATCCCTACGGACCTGAGGAAATACTGGAACCCCTGAAAACAGCTAAGTCTTGGTAAAAAAAAAAAAAAAAAAAAGACCTTCCCAAATGTAGAGGCTGCAGAGGAGGGTTTCAGAGTATATTTACTGAACTTAATTGAATAGCTTACGATGTACAGTCACGCATCACTTAACGATGAGGATATATTCTGAGAAATGAGTTGTGATGTGATTTGGTTGTTGTGTGAATATCATACTTGCACAAACCTAGATGGTATAACCTACTACACACCTAGGTTATATACCATAGTCTATTGCTCCCAGGCCACGACCCTGCACAACATACTCCTGGACTGAATACTGTAGACAAATGTAACGTGATGGTAAGTATATGTATCTGAACATATCTAAGCACAGAAAAGGTACATTAAAAATACAATATTTAATCTTGTGGGACCAGGGTCCTACATGTTGTCCATTGTTGATGGAAATGTTGTCATGTGGCACATGACTGTATTTGAATATCTAATTCATACTATGAAAAAAAAAATACAGCTAAAAAAAAACTGTGGCTGCTGCCGTCCATCCCCAAAGCTGCTGCCATGGAAACCACACTCCACTTCCAAGCAAGTATGAGCGGTTCAGTCTCATGTACTTAGTGATGCTCTTTTGCCTATTTTCAAGGTGGTGGCTTTTCTTTCCCAAACATTAAAGCTCAAACCCTGATGTAAGAAGTCTTGTGATAAACAAGTGCTCATCCACTCCCTGGGATGCAAGCTTTGAATCCTGAGTAGAAGGTAAAGAATTTGCAACAAAGAATTGAAGACATTTTGCTGGACTAACAAATTAAGGTGTTGATTTACGTATGTGTGCTCTGCCTGGCTAAAGGGAGCATGCCTTCTAGCTATAAGTTGAACTTTTCTAGAAGCAGGCTGGAAAGAGTGATGATACAGAATGTATATCCATACTTTGCAGGAGAAATTTAATTTCAGAGAAGCCATTCTTGTTTCTCCACTTCTTGTTTGGGAAACTTGATGAAGACACTTAAGGCCTTAGAATCTTTTGTTAAATGGAGGAAAAAATACCTATCTTTCAGTGTAGCTGATTAAGATTAATTGAAGATTAAGTAGAACAATATTTTTAAATGAGCTAATGCAATACTTGTGATGCTACCACTGATAATAATTGTTATGAGCTAAATTGTATCCCCCCAACCAAGTTCATATGTTGAACTAATCCACAGTACCTCAGAATGAGACTGTTTTGGGGATAGTTGCCTTTAAAGAGGTGATTACATTAAAACGAGGGTGTTAGAGTGGGCCTGAATCCAAGCGCTCAGTCGTTGGCGTTCTGTTTTGGAGGCCCTAGCAAGGAAACGCAATAACTAACAGAGATTGAGAGCTTACTGTAGTTTTATAATGAGTACTATTTCTTGGGAGAGTTGCTGAACTAATTTAGAGGGTGGACAAGGATGCTGAAGAAAACATTCTTCCACCTTTGCCTCCAACTTCCCAATAGACCAGCTGTAGCTTAGGCAATTATTTTATTTGTATTATTACTGCAAGAACAAGGAGAGACCATCTCTGACAGTAGCTGAAAGGATCCTTTTCAGTTTATCTATGTTATAAACTTAGTTCTTAATGAAATCTACTTAATTATCAAATAAAATCTGTATATTTTGTTACATTTTTATTCATTCTTCTCCCTATGAAAACTTTTCTTACAAATATTGTGATATTTTGAGCGTGGAGTAAATGGAAACACAAACCCAGTTCGTGGAAAATATTTGCTTACGGTGTTCTCTCAAGGCAGACAGTCCATTAGCCCAACTTGAAAGATCTATTACCCTTTCTCCCTCTTTAAACAAGCATAGTCAGTTTTACTTCCTCACATTTTATTAACAATACAAATTTCTCTACTCTGGTGAATATGGATAAGTCTATTCTTTCTTGGTAAGCAGGAGGAAGTCTGAATTACGATTCAAAATACAAATTTAGTCTAAGTAAAAAAAATGGAAGGAGCAGTAAATAAATGGTGAATAGCATTATGATGCTCAAAGAAGGCCATCAAGATGTCTGTTGGTTAAGATTTCCATGTGACATATGTTACATGTGCATATATATGTGCATTATTAATTATTTAATGGAAATAACCTATATTGTATGTTGTCTACTATCTATATCATCTATCTATATCTATCATCTGTTTATATCATCTATCTTCTATTTTCTATCACGTACATTTTAATTTGGGACATGGATACAGATTAGGAAATAAGTAACTCATAGTGAATAAATTAAAATGGGAATTCTTTCATTGAGGTTACATATATCTAAAGTTGTAAGGACCCACCTGCATGTTGCTTTCAGTGTTGATCTTTTCCTTTAAAGATCAAATATAATTACCATTTGTAAATTAATCTTTAGGCAATTATTTGGCTAATATCTTGGCTCACTTACCCAAGAGAGAAAAGAGCAAGAACTGAGAGGACTCCTTCAATATTGACTGCAAATGTGGTAACCCTAGAGTTCCTAACAAAAACCAACTATGTAACGTTTAGCTACACAGTTAGAAATGCCTGGGGACAGCTTAAATTTGCAGTATGTGTGCAATAGTTTATCTGAACTTTAATTGAATAGGGCATACTTTGTAACTTGCTTATTTTAGTTTCTGTTAGTTTTTTAATGACCCTTCTAGTTTTTCTTACCCCACAGTCTACCAGTTTGTTTCTTTTTAATGTTTGTTAAAACACATGTTTAATCTCAAAATTACATCATTTAAACCAAGGAACAGTCATTTTTCATAGACTTTCAGCATGACTACAATTGTTATAATTTTGTGTGGTCTTTGCCGGGTACTTTAAAAATAAATGACAAGCACTTAATAAACTTATTTTTTCTCTACTTGTCTATATTTTCTATATCAAAATAAGGTATCATTTATATACCTGGGTGGAAAAATAATTTTTCTGTGTTAAAGAACAGAGGAAACATTAACATTTTTCTTTTCAGATTGGGAAAAACATGCTTGGAAATATAAAATCAGTGTAAACAAACATTTTAAGATCTAATTATCCAGCCCAAAATATCAGGGATCTTCTGGGTTTTTAATGCTGCTCCTACAGTGTTTTATGGTTGTCAAACTTTTCTAGAAAACATATTGTCTATCAAGTTGTTGAATTTTTAAATTTAAAACATAATCTGTTTATCAAGAAGTATACAAAATAAGAATGTAGAGATCAATGAGTCATCCACCTTTGGGATCAAGAAATGGAAAATTGCCAGTGCTACAGGAGACCTATCCCCCTGTACACTCCCAGTCTTTGTTCTTTCTCTGCTCCACTGAAGTTCAATTTGACCTGATTTGAAATTCATATAAATGGAGCCACAAAATATGTATTTTTTTTTTTGGCTTGCTTCTTTCTTATAACATTATGACTGTGAGATTCATCTATGTTGTTATGGGTAACAGTATTTCATTCTCTGTCATTGCTGTTGATTATTGCACTGGACAGAGATTCCATAATTTATCTATCTACTTCACCGTTGATGGAAATTGGGACTGTTTCCAGTTTTTGACTTTCATGAATAATGCTTCTATGACAAGTCTTCTATATGCCTCTCGCGATACACATGCAAACATTTCTTTAGGAATAATCCTAGCAGTGGAATCGCTGTTATAGGGCATGTATATGTTCAATTTTAGTGTATACTGCCTAATAGATTTCCAAATTCTTTGTATAAATTAAGACATTAACCAACGGTGTATGAGAATTCCAATTGTTCCACATCCTTTCCATCTCTTGGTACTCAAAATCCTTTGATTTTAGCCATTCTAGTAGGTATGTAGTAATATCTCATTTTGATTTTAATTTTCCTGACTAGTACTGTCCCACACTTTTTCATGTTTGTCGGACATTTGGATAGAGGTCTTGTGCTCATTTATCTTTTGGGCTGTGTTTTTTCCTTACTGAGTTTTGTACTTGCATTTTATTTAACCTGCATATAGGCCCCTTACCTGTTATATGTGTAGCAAATATATTTGCTCTTTTCTCATTCTGTGACTTGCTTTTTAACGTAATGCCATCTTTTGATGAACACAATTTCTAAATATTATAGTGGTTTAATTGATCTTTTCCCCCTTATCGTTAGAGGACTTTTTGCTTTATATTTAATAAGTCTTTCCCTAATCAAGGTTGTGAATATATGAACTTATATTAATTATCTTATCAAATTGTATTACTTTGCTTTTCACATTTAGATCTACACTCTATCTGGAATTGTTTTTTGTATATGGTGTGAGGTAGGAGTCAAGATTCAATTTTTCCCATATGAGTATCCAATTAAATCATCTCCATTTATGGAAAAGTCTACCCTTTCCCCATTGTGCTGTGGGGCCATTTTGACATCAATCAAACAGATACATTTATGATCTCTCTATTCTGTTACACTGATCTATTTTTGTACCAACACCACACTACCTTAATTTTTGCAGGTTTATAAGCTTTGATATTCAGTAAAACAAATCCAACCTTATTTTCCTGCAAGAGTGCATTTGTTATTGGCCCTTTGTGTTTCTATATACATTTTAGAATCAGTTTGTCTAGCTCCACAGAAAACAAACACAAAAATTTTCAATAGATTTAGGGGGTACAAGTGTTTTTTTTTTTTTACATGGATGAATTGTATACTGCTGAAGTCAGGGCATTCAGTGTACCCATCACCAGAATAGTAGACATTGTACTTGATAGGTAAATTTTTTATCCCTCACCCCATCGCACCCTTCCCCCTTATTAGTTTTCAATGTCCATTCCACCATTTTATGACACTATATAACATGCATTAGGCTCCCACTTATAAGTAAGAATATGTGGCATTTGTTTTTACATTCCTGAGATACTTAGGACAATTGTCTCCAGTTCCATCCAAGTTGCTGCAAAGACATTATGTCATTCCTTACTATTGCTGAGTAGTACTCCATGGTGTGTGTGTGTGTGTGTGTGTGTGTGTGTGTGTGTGTGTGTGTATTTCCTTCAACTACCCTTCAGTTGATGGGCACGTAAGTTGGTTCCATATCTTTGCAATTGTGAATTGTGTGTGATAAACATTTGGGTGCAGGTTTCTTTTTGATATAATGACTTTTTTTCCCAGTGGATAGATACCCAGTAATAGGCTGCTGGATCAAATGGTAGTTCTACTTTTAATTCTTTGAGGAATCTCCATACTGCTTTAAATAATGGTTGCACTAGTTTACATTCCCACCAACAGTGTCTAAGCATTCCCTGTTCATCATATCCCTGCCAACCTCTATTGTTTTTTGACTTTTTAATAATGGCTGTTCTGATAAGGGAAAGGTGGTATCTCATTGTAGTTTTAATTTGCATTTCGCTGGTGATTAGTGATGTTAAGTATATTTTCATATATTTTTTGGCCATTTGTCTATTTTCTTTGGGAAGGAAAATATGTTTATGTTTTTCACCTACCTTTTCATGGGGTTATAAATGTTCTTCTTGCTGATTTGTTTTGAGTTCTTTGTAGATTTCAGATACTAGCCCACTGTTGGATGTACAGTTGTGAATATTTTTTCCCATTCTGTTGGTTGCCTGTTTATTCTGTTGATTATTTCTTTTGATGTGAAGAAACTTTTTAGTTAATTAAGCCCCATTTATTTATTTTTGTTGTTGCTGTATTTGCTTTTGGTGTCTTAAATTCTTTGCCTCTCTAGGTCAATGTCCAGAAGAGTTTTTCCTATGTTTTCTTCTAGAATTTTTAAGGTTTCAAGTCTTGCATTTAAGTTTTTAATCCATCTTAAGTTTTTTTTATATGGTTAGAGATAGGGATCCAGTTTCATTCTTCTTCATTTGGCTATGCATTTTCCCGGCACCATTTATTGAATAGTGCTTACTTTCCCCAGTGTTATGTTTTTGTCTGCTTTGTCAAACATCAGTTGGTTGTACCCATATGGCTTTATTTCTAGGTTCTCTATTCTGTTCTGTTGGTCTGTGTCTATGTTTATACCAGTACCATGCTGTGTTGGTAATATATACCGCATTGTTTTGAAGTCAGATAACTTGATGCCTCCTGATTCGTTCTTTTTGCTTAGGATTGCCTTAGCTATTTGGGCTCTTTTCTTTTTTTTTTTGGCTTCATATGAAGTTTAGGATTATTTTCATCTACATCTGAAAAATGACATTGGTATTTTGATAGGAATTGTGTTGAACAGATAAATCACTTTCAGCATTATGGACATTTTTACAATGTTGATGCTTCGAATTCATGAGCACGTTTTTCCATTTGTTTGTGTCATCTAGGATTTCTTTCATCAGTGTTTTGTAGTTCGCTGTGTAGAAATCTTTCACCTCATTGGTTAGTATATTTCTAGGTATTTTCTTTTCTTTGTAGCTATTGTAAATGGTATTGAGTTCTTGATTTGAGTCACAGCTGGACTGTTACTAATACATAGAAATGTTATTGATTTGTGTACATTAATTTTGTAACCTGATACTTTGCTGAATTTATTTATCAATTCTAGAAGTCTTTGGTGGAGTTCTTTAGGGTTTTCTAGATATAAGATCATATTGTGAACAAATAGGGATCATTTGATATCTTCTTTCCCAGTTTTGATGCCTTTTATTTCTTTCTCTTGCCTGATTGCTCTGGCTAGGAATTCCAGTACTATGTTGAATAGAAGTGGTGACATTGGGCACCCTTGTCTTGTTCCAGTTCTTAGGGGGAATACTTTCAACTTTTCCCCATTCAGTATGATATTGGCTGTGGGTTTGCATATATGGCTTTCATAATTTTGAGGTATGTTCCCTCTATGGCTAGTTTCTTTAGGGTTTTTATCATGAAGGGGCTTGATTTTATTGAACGTTTTTTCTACATCTATTAGGATGATCATATGCTCTTTTTCTTTGCTTCTGTTTATGTGGTGAATCACATTTATTTATTTGCATATGTTGAAACATCCTTGTATGCTTGGGATGAAACTCACTTGATCATGATGAATTACCTCTTGATGTGCTGTTGGATTCAGTATGCTAGTATTTTGCTGAGGATTTTTGCATCTACGTCCCTGAGGGATTTTGGTCTGTAGTTTTCCTTTTATGTAGTGTCCTTTCTTGGCTTTAGTATCAGGGTGCTACTGGCATTGTAGAATGAGTTAGGGAGGATTCCTTTCTTCTCAATGTTATGGAACAGTTTTAGTAGGAGAGGTGCCAGTTCTTCTTTGTAGGTCTGGTAGAATTCAGCTGTGAATCTGTCTTGGTCAGGGCTTTTTTTTGTTGGGAGATTTTTTTTATTATTTTTTCAATTTCAATACATATTATTGGTCTGTTCAGGATTTTTATTTCTTCCTGATTCATACTTGGGAGGTCATGTGTTTCCAAATATATATCCATTTCTTCTAGATTTCTGGTTTGTGTGCATAGAGGTTTCCATCGGTGCCACAAATGATATTTCTGTGGTATCAGTTTTAATGTCTCCTTTTTCACTTCTGATTGAGCTCATTGGGGAGGCAGCTGCAACAGATGCAATTCCCACGGAGATGCAGTGCTCTGGGGCTGGGACCTCAAAATGGCATCAGCTGCAGCACCCAGGATTCATAAGCCAGGAGGACCCGCTATGCCTTCTCTTCACAGCAATGCTGCTGCACAGTCTCCTGTTACCTCCCTGTGTAAGTACAGCAGTCTGCTGTGGTGGAGGGGCCCTCCAGCAGCTCCGAAAGCAATGTCTGTGGGAGAAGCATGGAGCCCCAGGATTCTCTCTTCTGTCCCCTCCCCATGTGTGGGCGCCTTCTCAGTACCTTTGCTCCTGCCAAGTGTATTATCCCACTTTCCTCTCCTTCACTTTGGGATCCTCCCATCACCTCTCTGTTGATTACCAATGTTCTTTCTTAGATGACTGATCTAAAGGCGAATATCTACTCTTCACTTTTGATCCTCTCTGTGAGGGTGGCATATGCTGGCTGCTTCTAGTCCACCATCTTGGCTCCCTTCTTCCCCCAAAATTATTCTTAAAATACAACCTTTGCTTATGGCCACGTAGACAACTTTATTTTTAAATAAATAATTGTGAAAAACAAATCTGTGTATAAAAATTATTTTAAGTTTGCCATCTTTTCACTAATAAGTTACAACTCAATTTTTTTTCAAAATTTTGAAAAAAATGGTTTCTCAGGATTCTCTTGTAAAACAAACTGAAGACAGTAGAAAGCATAACTAATGAAATAACAAGGAGTTTTTAATGTAAAATAACATTTTAGAGTTGATAAGATTCATTAGACCAAATGGAGATTCTGATAATTGCCTTATTAAATTATTTCTTTGGGCTTAAAGATTTTGAAGAAATGTTTTGAAATGTCCCTTAGAGATCATCTAATTTTTCAATACTTGACATTTGAGAGTTGTAGTTTGCTGCAAATGTTCTCTTTTAACCACTTTCACACATCTTATTGTGTTCTATTTCTTGTCACCCTTTCAGTCTTCCTCAGCAATTGTCTATACTCCTGGAGTTTATAGCACACTCAACAGTTCTCTGAGGACATCTTCAATCATTCGGCAGTGCCTGCAATGATTTTGTTGTTGTTTTATTAAATGAGCAATGAAAGAGTAAGAAAAAATCCTATTGTAAAAATTACATTTCCTTTTCTGCAGTGGTTTTAATTTTATCGAATATTACTCAATTTTATCATAAACCACTTATTTCATATTGCACTATGTAATATTTAATTCATATAATCTATTGCAGGGTACTTATTTTTCATATTTTTTGTATTCCTTTAGGTAAATCTCCCCAGTTTTTATTTTTTGTGTGTTTCCATAGCTGTGCATACATTTTGACCTTTCATTAGTAGTTAATTTCAAAATGCAATTAGAAAGAATTCCACTGAACATCACAGGCAATAATTGGCTTCTTTGTTTTCAATGCTTATTAAAGATCATGGGAAGATGCTTTTTAACTAGGAATGTTTAGAATAGATGACAAAGAGAGACTCTTTGGGTACATTTTTGAATATTTTGGAATTAATGGGGTATAGCATATGAATGAATCATTAAATAAATTATATCCCTGCCATTTGTCTTTTAGGGGGGTTTAGCAATAATAATTAACCCGGTTGAAAGGAAAGCTTTTGATTCCTGGATTCTTTAAAAATAAAAACACACATTATGTTTTGGGTTCTCTTAGTCAACAAAATATCAGATTATTTTATTCTGTATTTCAACCTCAGCATTGAGTTGTGTACATGGAACACGGCTCTATTAGTTTAAGTCCCATGTATACTAAAGAATTCAGGGGGGTCTGACAAAAAAATGCAGGAAACTTAAAGTGCTCCACAAACTATGCTCTAGAGACACTTATGCAACTTCAGAATGCCTGTGGAGTATCCCAATGCATCAAAGTATGGCAGCTTCTAATTACCAGCGTTTCAATTTTATAAGGGCAAATTATCCTGGTGAGAAATGAAGCAGAAAATTTAAAAGGCATGGAGGTCTTTACGAGCATGTAAAAGAACATTCCAGGGAAGCTGCTGATGGCCTTATTAATAATAAAATGGAAACTTAAAACCAGATGGATCTTGACTCTTAACAGTTGATCAGACATTATGTTGAGATGGTGGATAGCTATTGTCAACCAAAATTTTCTACTTGATAATTCTGTGGTGAAGAGTTCACCACATTTATGGCCTGAAATATGATGTACTATTTGTAAACTTCAGTCCAGCAGTAACAGCAATAGGCTTTCATACACATAATTTTCAACACGGACATCGTACAGTTTTCAAAGTTCTTTAGAAAACATCGCTTCTTGGCCTTGTGGCTAAGATCAAGTGTAGTATCTGTTCTTATTAAAGTTTGTTAGAAAACAATTTTTTTATAATTATATTTTAAGCAATTATATTAACTTAACTGTGGCAACTCAGGTATTAAATCTTTACCCTTAACATTTCTCCATCATCATTTTGGTTTCAAGTAGAAGGGATCATTTTGCACTAATTCATTCACCCAATGCTATAGTTTTACATTCTCCCCTACCCTCTCTCTTTCACGTTCATTCAACTTCGAATGTATACTATGGGTCAGGAAAGATGGTGCCACACATTTTATTACATACCTTCAGTTTTCACAACAATGCCTAATCCTCACAAAGGTATAGGAAGGAAACGAATCATCAAAGGTAGCATTAAAACAAGAAAGAAGAAGACAGCACATGCATTTTAAAGAAACAAACTTGGATTGTGAACATGAAAGGACTTTTGAATTTCTGTAAGGAAAAAAGAAGGCAATATTTTTACAGAAAGAAAAGCTAGGCCTAACAATACCTAACATCTACAGATTATTATCACATTACTCTCTCTATGATTTTAAAGTTATAAGGCAAGAGTCTGTTAAATGTTACTCATAAGATCTGACTAAAAACTGACATAGGCCATAGGCATTTGATGGCTGGCAAGCATGCTGCTCTTAATTTTGTTTCTTTCTTGAGTGTAAGAGGAGGAAACCTTATTGAATGAAATGTAGGCCAAGCAAACATATGGTAGTGGAATTTCTTTTAGATGAGGTAATTTTAAACTGAGATTTCTCAGAGAAGAATTTTGTTCCCCACAGACTTTTATAATAGTATCCTTAAAATCTGGTCATGACAAACTGGAGAAAATGATCCTCGAAAACCTGAGAATATGCTCAATTCTCTTCTCTGAAATCAATTCTGGGAAGATATCCATATCATTTTGGAATAGCAAACAGATTTGTCTGGTGGAATTTTGCCAGGAAAAAAAGTAATGTAGACATGTTATGCTTTATTGTAGAAACAAGAAGCATTCCTCTCTGTTAATGATTTATGAACAGGAAAATGAGGCATCCTTGCAGCTATTACCCCTCTTCTTAAGCTGAAATATCATGCTGTTTACATCACTGCATACATGTTCACGTCAGTTCAAATGTGTTGCCAATGTATAGTATTAGGCATAAAAAAAGAAAAGAAACCATCATTATACCACACAGCACTAAGTATTTGAGCTATTACTTCTGTCTAGCCAAAGTCTTACATTAATATTAATATTACCTTGATAATAAAAACAGGTTAAATTTTATTAAACATAACACTTTGTTACATTTGCTCAATTCTCTATCCATTTCATATCCAGACATTATTATTATAATGGATAGCATTAGCCATCACGATGATCAGATAATGGCCCCTTATTAGAAGATAGCCATTGTGTTCATTTTGTATTATTAAATAAGGTACCTTGCTTCCATTATCTCTTTTAATCTTTAAAACATTTCCATAATGGATGCACTATGCCATTTTGCAATGAGGAAACTAAAGCATAGAGAGGTTAGCAATGTGCCCAAAGTCACACAGCCAACAATCAGCAAGGTTAGGATCTGAACTCAGACAAACTTTCAATAGGTTAACATAGTACAAGAAGGCTTGTTGGAGGAAGTGGTGCATAAATTATGTTTTGAAAACTGGTTAGTCCTAAGTCAATGGGGAGGATACACTTCTGGTAGATGGAATAATGTGATGACCAAAGAGGGACACTAGAGTTGAAGACATGCAGGAAACAAATGTGCGTGGGTAGCCTGGAGAGATAAATTATAACAAATGTAGGCAAACATCCTGCATCACTCAAACAGTAAAAAGATTGTCTATGCAAGAAAAATTTAATTAGGATCAGGCTATAATGCAGTTCCTAGGGGAAAATATATCTCTCAAATTTTGAGGGAAAGATATTATTACTTGAGGAAGATGACCAAGCTATCATTTGTCTGTTAGGGCAATTGAAAAACATTCTTGAAATATGAGAAATGAGAAAAATACCACTCCCATAGTCTTCCAGGAAAAAGAAAAGAAGTCTGGAAAAATTATGCCAACTAAGGAATAAATCAAAATAAAGAACTCTAGATTGAGGAAGATGTAGCAGAATAAAAAGAAATGGACCATGCGACCAGTGAAACTAAAGTTATTGTCTAAAAGTGGTGACTATTGTCACAAAATACCGCAGGTGTCAAATAGTTCATACAGAAAAGGTACATATTGCGAAGTAGTAATAAGATATGGAGCTAAGTTCTTGGATTATTCCAACAATAACAGCAAAAAGAAAAAGTATGAGGGAGGAACCTGGGGGTAGGATAAAATTTTTATCCTAAAACGGGGGAGTGAGTAGTTACTGTTTTTTTATTGTTAATTTTAGACAAATACATATTCACACTTAAAAAGACATGGAGAAAAACTACTAATAGAGTTAAAAACAAGTTATAGAACACATGAATCATTAGAGAAAAAGCACGAGCTCAGAAATCATGTTCAATACATGAAGATAAAAACAAAAATTAAAGAACTATAAATATGCCAAGGAAACACAAAATAAAATCACAAATAAGCAAAGTTATCAGTTTTGACAATAAATATAATTGAGTTAAAAATCTTATCAAAAAAAAGACTCAGTTTGGATAAATTATAAAATAATTTAATGATATTCTGTTTATGAGACACTTTTACAATGAAATGTTAAACTAAAAAGAAGGTTAAAATAAATATTACAAATATAATTCAGGCAATGAAAGCATAAAGCAATCCAGAGCAGCAAGGTTGGTAACACATTATATAAGAATTCAAGGCAAAAAGGCTTAAAAATAGCAAAAAGGATTGCTTATATTCGAAAATATCCAATCTACAATTAAAATACAGAGATCACAAACATTCATGCTCAAAATAACATTATTACAAAATCTGTAAAGCAAAAACTATTAGAAGTATGAAAAAATAAAAGAAGAGGATATGTTACAAGTGAATGAAGATGATTTTTAACCTGAGCCTTTTTCAGGTTAAGTAGACAAAAAATAAAAAGATATAAATAACTTGAATAACTCTACAAATACATTTCATATTAAAATTATTCTCCTCTGAGATCCTCCTAAGCTACCAGTTACCATTTTTTTTTCTTTTTCAGCACTTTGCTCAATGTATTCTCTGAAGCTCCTTTTCTGGACGGCTAGACCATTCTAAAACAATTCATTTTTTTCCAGACTTCTGTATTGTCCAGTATCTCTATACCCATCACCTCTAAGACTATCTTTAAATATCTGAAAAGCCAGTAAATAGATCTACTGATATGTATTATGTTCTAGCCTCCTAAAAGAGTGGAAGAGGTGCTGCAGAATAAAAAAAATATAAAAAGCAAATATATTTTCCACTTGTGAAGGTGCTTGGTTGTAATTTGCAGTGGGACGAAAAGTAATAGTGTAAGACCAATACTATTGGGCATTGAGCAATTCACTTCCATAAAATTTTGGATGGTGTTCTGGATGATGAGTGGAGAATATAAACAGTATTTCATATAGCAAAAGAAATCTCATTGTATTATTTTTTTCAATTTAATATCTCATTATTTTCAGCTTCCATTCCTATTGGGGATGGAATTAAAAAAATAGTTTAACATTCATTTCCCAAGTCCTTTGGCTTTTGAATATTGAACCAATGTAAAAGTATCAACCACAGTCTGACTATAGACACAGAGGAAGCAGTTTAAATTGTCTGATTAAGGAAACTAGAAGAAGAACATACTGGACAAAAACATACTAGGCAGTGCAGCAGGAGTGTTATGAAACAAGCCCAAAAGAATCAGATCAGTTCAGAACAGTAAAAGCCTAAAGTCGCCCCAGGGTCCTAAGTGAAGGGAGGGTATATCTCAATATCGGAACGGTATCTTGTATATTCTCTGTAGTTACTTTGTACATAACCATGGATAGCAAGCTGCATATAATTCTTAATTAGAGTGTAGGTTCAGTCGGCATTAAAATGTTTGTTTTTAAGTAGGAAGATGAACCAAGAGGACCCTCCCTGACTAAATAGGACAGTAATTCTGCTGCCAAAAGTAAAAAAAAACTAGGTTAACAGGACTCCTTAAAGAACAGTTTTAATGATGCTTTTTTGTTAAGGTTTTCATTTTCTTCCTCATTTCATAAACGAAGTCAAAGAAGAAGAAAGTTCCAAGACCAGTTATTTCATAGTCAAGAAGAACTGACCAAATGGTAGTGTATGTGGGGGAGCATAATCTTTTCTGTATGTAGAACGTGGTTGCTTGTTGGGCTGGCATTAAAGTGAGTGGAGTTGCTGTATTCAGGCTATAAAACCTCAATTTATCCTTCCTCCCTGACACAAGAACTGTCACATTGAGATTGTTCTAGAAAGATGCATTCTCTATGGCTTTGACTAGAAACTCAAAGCAAAAGAAATCAAAACAAAGCTTTAGAATCTGAGTTTAGTATTTCTCACACTGTAGAAAGAGAATTGATTTTAGAGTAATTTTAGCAAATGCTAAAGCAAATGACTCACTTACCATGCACTGGGATAGGAAGAAGGTGTCCTATATAGTCATCCCTGTTCAGAATTTCAAGTTTATAGCTTTTAAGAGTTTTAATTTTCTTCACTTTTAAAAGGTTGCTAATTATTCCTATATAAAGAAAAGCATGGAAATTGGAGGAAAAATTGTTCCTCATTCTGAAAAAATTCAATTTTGCTTGATAGACCAGGTAAAAGTCATATGATTCCTATACAGATATCATCTAGTACACATGTGGTTTACCTACTTATACTGTGTGGTAGTAAAGTAATGACATAAAAGGTGGGCCTGTCCCAGATACAGAGTTTAATTTAGTTTTATATAAAATATTTGGTTTGGGCTGGGCATGGTGGCTCATGCATGTAATCCTAGTGCTTTAGGTGGCTGAGGCAGGAGCACTGCTGGAGTCCAGGAGTTTGGGACTGCAGTGAGCTATGATGACATCACTGCACTCCAGCTTGGGAGACAAAGTGAGACTTTGTCTCAAAAAAACAAAATGGTTTTGTAAAAGAGAATGTGAAATTGAATTCATCAACACAATGAGTTTTATTTAAAAATCTTTAACTCCAATTTCTCTCCGCAAATATATTTTTTATACTGTAGGGTGAACTGAAAGGAAAATACAGTAAGTAAATTTGTAATTTATAAGGTGCATATTGAAGGACACATTTATTATCGAGCACACATATTTCACTACTTACGTACTATGAAAGGTAATCCTCAGTATTTCTAGTTCTAGTTATTATACTGACATTCTCTAATTACCCTCTTACAACTCCACCATCAAATAAAAGAAAGCTTTGTATATATATGTTTCTTGTGACTTTTTCAAAATTACTAGTTATTTCTCGCATTAATTCCTTTGTTAGATTAAAACTACCTCAAGATATAACCAATCAACTCACATTTCCCTCACAGTTTAAAAAGTGGCATTTACATTGGCAAATCTTTCAACTACCATCTATTAAGTTTAATGGGGTCCTCAATGACTGTTCAGTGGTGTGACCATTTTCTAATACATGCTTTACTAGCAAGCCATAATATATAATCCCAAAGGAATAACAGGAATTTGTGGTAAAATAGCATGAAATCAACTTGATGAGTCTTTCCATTCATCTTCAATTTATTTTTTTGTTTTTTTCATTTTGAACACTGGTAACCCTGTTTTAACAGTGTGGAAAAAGAGAAGTAATTTTTCACTCTGGTTCAATAATGTCTTGATATTGTAGATTCTTCTGAGAAACTGTACACATCTGTGCTTGACTCTGTTTAATGTGCTCAGGAAATGTTGTGGGAAAAATACTTTCCTTGTACTATTGACCACAACTTACATATTTCAAGTTGACTATTACGTAAGGCTTTAAGGAATGTATTTTTTTTTTCTCCTTTAAAGAAAGCTGTTGAGATTAGAGAGAAGTATCCTTAGGAATTTTTTTTATCTGGTTTCAAAAATGTTTGAGGATTTTAATTCTAATGCTTTTAAGAAAATGATAGAAGCATAATTCCATTCTCAAGGTAAATACCCATATATTTGGAAAACTGTTAATATGGTATATATAACTTTAAATAAAGAGAGGATATTTTTTCTTTAAATAAGGCACATTATTTTTTTCTATTTCTTTAATCACTTTAAACAGAAAAAGAACTAGAGTTAGTTCTTAACAGTAGCTTGTTTGTGTCAGCCGCGAAAAAGCCTGGAGAGCAAGTGGCGATGAAATCACCAAAGGGATTTTCCACAGCTTGTTGAGAATTGAGTATTTTTCCTTGCAAGAAGTGGTGGTCAGTTGGTGCAAGGTCTGGTGAATACAGTGGATGACATAGACAGTTTCCAAGTCCAGCTGCCGTAGTTTGAGCAACATTGTTTGTGCAACATGTGGTGGAGCATTGTCTTGCAAGAGGATTGGCCTGTCTCTGTTGACCAATCTCGGCTGCTTAATCGCAAGCATCTTCATCATTTCATCCAGTTGGTTGCAGCAGACATCTGCTATAATCGATTGACCAGGTTTCATGAAGCCGTAGTGGATAATACCAGTGCTGGACCACCAAACACACACCGTTAGCTTTTTTTTATGAATATTCAGTTTTGGACTATGTCTCAGCACTTCACCTTTATCCAACCATTTTACCAACTGCTTGTGATTGTCAAAAAGAATCCATTTTTCATCACACATAACAATACAGTATAGAAATGGTTGGCCTTTATGTCGTGACAGCAAAGAAAGGCAAGCTTCAAGACGATTTCTTTCCTGATACTCATTTAATTTGTGTGGAACCTATCTATCCAGCTTCTTTACCTTGTCCATTTGTTTCAAATGGTCCAATACTGTTGAAACAGTAACGTAAAACCTTGCTGCTAATTCATGCGTAGGTTAAGATGGATTTGCTTCCACTACAGCTTTCAGCTCATCATTATCCATGTTGGTCCTGATTGCCCATGTGGCTCATTTTCAAGATTCAAATCACCAAACTGGAACTTCTTAAGCTATCGTCATACTGTGCATTCATTAGCCACATCCTTCCCAAACACTTTGTTGATATTTCGAGCTGTCTGTGCTGCACTGGTTCCACGACGGAACTAATATTCGAAAACAGCATGAATTTTTGACTTCTCTATAGTTTCACAAAAATTGCTCTTAAAAAAAATTAAAAGATAATCATAAGCCAAAACTTGCGTTTGAAAGACTGAGGATGTACCTTCACAATAAACATAAAACAAGAATTGTCAAAGTGAAATGTCAGAGATATCAACTGTCAAACTTAGTACTTAAGGAAACTGGACATTTCATATTTAATAACCTTAAGATGACATGGATCAATTCATAAGTCTCTGGATGCTGAATGAATTACTCCTTTTAATTATATCTCACGATGACTAGTTTGGTGAAGATGAGTTTCATGTGGTATATACCCTCCCAAAATTTCAGAAATGTTAGCATATTAATGGAAAGGGCAGTCTTACCCACCCTCCATAAAAAGAATATTAGCTGAGTTATAGAAATAAAGTTAATAAAAATACATATACAAAATATTAGTTTTACTATTTTCCATTATTAATAATAAATATCTCATGAAGTCCTTATTCTCATGGTGTCTGCATATCTTTATAAAGTTCATACTCAGTACCATTGGAGGGTAGATGAGATGGGAGTTGGGTGGGCTAAGATATGGAAGAAGCTACAACTTCTCTGCTATCAACTCTTTGCAAAGTCATGGTCATTTTAATTCTTGGCATTCATTGAAGTGCTTCCTAATTACAATGTAACTTTCAAAATGAATATTGTTGAATTTTTTTTTTTTTAAAGAGACAGTGTTTCACTGTGTCGTCCAGGCTAGGTGCAGTGGTGCGATCACAGCTCACTGCAACTTCAAACTTCTAGCCTCAAGTGATCCTCAGCCTCCGGAGTAGCTAGGACTACAGGCATGAGCCATTGCACCCAGCCTCTAGTTTTTTATGGTAATTATTATCTTCTATGCTTTTCCATTAACGCCATACTGGGTCTTTATTTTTACTTTTTTGTCTTGATAGGAAGGGTTTTACAATTGTCTACAGAACGGTTCATTACCTGGTTGCACCTCTTGAGAGCCTATCAGCTGTGGTCCAATTATAAAACAGAAATGACGTTACATATTTGAACAGAGAAAATTTAATACAAAGAATTGTTAATGAGGCATCAAGCTGTCAACTAAGAAACTGAAAGGGTAAAAAGAGAACTATAAGCCCTCTTGGAGGTAGCAACTGCAAGAGACAGCTTCCACCCTTAGGGAAGAGACAGGAATTATTAAAATTTGTTTCTCATAGATGGTGCCTTCTATGTGTCCTCAAATGATGGAAAAGGCAAACAAACTCCCTCAAGCCTCTTTTATAAATGCACTAATTCCATTCATAAGGCTCCACCTCTTAATATCAACACATTGGGGATTAGATTTCAACACATGAATTTTGGAGGCATACAAACATTAGGACCACAGCAGAGCTGTAAGGCATTAATTTAATAATTGGCACCGGGAAATCTCCCCTCTATCCCTCACTATCCCTTCTTCATTCACTTTTTCATACTTTTAGAGTCCTTAACACTGATCTTTTACACCCCCATCCATACCCACACATCATTCCCATCCTCTGCTTTGCAGAAACTGTGATTATAATGGTTTGCTTATCACTTCTAGTTACTTGTGATATTTCTGTTAAAATGTTTCATAACCCCCTGTATTACTACATAGGAAAGTAATTTTTATCCCCAGTATGGGAGTACAATTGGGCTAACCCAGGGTTGACTTGTTTCCAAAGTTCTTAGATAGATTACCAAGGGAATAAAATTGATGATATCATAGAATAGAGTATTAAGTAATGCAGTAGGGCTGTGAGTGAATGAAACTATCAGGAATCTCCTGGTGTTGATTATCTGGACAAAGTTTGTGCATCTGTATGAATAAAAATGTGGATCATATGAGGTATGTACATAATTTTCTCACTGTGGCAAGGTGTTAATTTGTTCTGTCTATGGAGTTCTAGCTAGAGAAAAAGGCGTGGAGCGTATGGTTTCCCTGGAGGAACCTGATGTGTAGCTAAGAGCAGAGAACCTCTCATGAGAAAAAAATTCCAAGCCCCATACAATGAAAGTAACCAAAGCCATTAGCAGCTGAACTCAAAAACTGTAATAAAATGATAAAATGTAACAAAGCTATAGCAATTATCCTATCAATTTACTCCCCAATTTTTCTAATCCTTTTTCACGTGCATTATTCTAATAAAATATCCAGATGTAGTAATTACAGGAAATTTCCAAGTCTGTTGGCAAAAATTCAGAAGACTTTGGCCCACCAAAAATCTCACTGCATTAGCAGAAGTTGTGTAAATGGGCCATTCTGTATGTATAAGGCAAGACCTATTGGCTTTGGTTCAGTTTTTAAGTGACTCTAAGGGAAATTTCTTACTGATTTTTATTGACTATGAATTTCTATTCATGTTTAACCAGAGCATATGATTTTTATAAAATACAATGCCTTAGGGTATATGGCTAACCATTTTTCAACTACTAAATGGGGGTCAATACCCTTGCTTAACATGGAGATAAAATCTGACACTTTCTCAGTTAAGACAATATTTCATTTTTTATGAAAAAAGGAAATATATGCAGATTAGATCACATAAGAATATTTTGTTGTTCAGAAAATAAGTATCATCATACCATTTAATACTTTAAAATTATTTTAAATAATTGCATTCAACTGTTAGTTAATTGGCATAAAATTGGTGCTTTAAGATTCTGTAACTAAATCAGGTCCAGACACTTAGATGCTCAGTGTTTTGATACACAGTTAAATACAGGGAAGTAGAAAACTGCACTTTTAATGAAAACTACTCTGTATAAAGCAAAAGTTACAAAAAAGTTACAAAAATTACAAAAGTATTATTTGGCCTTCTATTGTTTTTATATAGCCCTTAAAAATGTGAACTTCTTTATAGAGAAAACAACTTTTTTTTTTTTTTTTAGCTTTTAGGAGGAATATGAGAAAGGAAGTTACAATACATGTTTGTTTTCATATAATCATAACCATCAGTAGTATTAAATGCCGAGAACAGCACTAAAGTGAACCAACTTACAATGGATATAAATGTGAGATAGCTGCATATATAAACATAATGACTTGGTTATTGGTCAGGGTATAAATAGGAAAGCACAAGAATTTGAAACAGAAGAAATTTAACGTAGGAAATTGGTTCTAGAAGTGATGAAAGAATTAAGAGTCCATCAGGCTGGTGAGGTAACCCAGAATTTAACAGCTTCAGAAAGCCACTGACCCTACACTGGAGAGACAAAGAGTAGAGGTCGTTTCACCAAAGTCCAGATCACAGGGTCAACTGTGGTAAGATCTGACCATAACGGGTCTATCAGGAGGGAGTTAGGGAGAGTAAAAAAGTGTTGGGAATGCCACCTGAGGCACAGAGGAGGGAATATGCTGGCTGACCCTCCCTTTCTTCCACTTTCCAACATCCCGCCAGTGCCTTCCTGTGGGAGGAACAGCCACGAGACAAAAGACAAGAAAGTTGGGGAGTGCAGCTAGACAGGACTCAGTAGCTCATACCCCTACAGCCCCCTGACTCCAAGATATAGAGGCAAGCAGGGAAAACGGCAAGGATAGGCTATCCGTGCAAACAGATCCAGGAAAGGCCAGTACTGTTAAGTAAACCATATAACTTATAAGCCACAGGCAACTGCTTCATGTATCCCTCATATATGAACTTTTTATTAGTACTTGAACATTCAGAATATGGTAATACAGTTTCTAGCAAAGCTAATCTTTTCCATATAGTTTACTTAAATTTTAAAAAGGGAGAAAATACTGATTTTATAAAATATGCAGAGGAAAATAATAACTTCATTTAAATTTTTAATACTCTCTAAACTTTTTAATGCCAATGTGATTTATTTCTCTTTGGTTGAAGAGAGAAAAATTCCCTAAAATGGAAGGCCACAGGAAGGCCACAAGTGCGAGGATAGACGTAAGTTTTTGCCTGTGTTCCTCGCAAAGGAGGGAAGGTCACTTCTCCACTACGGAAATCCAGCAGGGGGATGCAGTTTCTCTGTGATCTGGTGAGTGTTATAACCAGAAAGGACCAGAATCACACCTTATACTTGACACAGAAGGCTGGATAGCAAAGAAGTCGGAAACCAGACTTAGACGACAGTGCTACAGCTTCCCTAAAAAGAGCAACCTGCCTATGGAGACTGAGTCCCCAGGCTCTGGCTTCTTCTTGAAGATCCCCAGGCTCACTGAACTGGGGAAATGAAATTTTATCAACCAGCCTCCATCAGAGCATCATATCTGGGAATAGAGTTCTAACAGCAACCAGGTGGTTAGTGAATGGTTCCAAAAGTTTTCTGTCCTGTTTATGGCCAACACCTGGCCTAGATAAATCTCT
This sequence comes from Propithecus coquereli, assembly GCF_000956105.1. Taxonomy (NCBI): domain Eukaryota; kingdom Metazoa; phylum Chordata; class Mammalia; order Primates; family Indriidae; genus Propithecus; species Propithecus coquereli. The sequence continues at coordinate 1,131,594 of NW_012150396.1, read as the reverse complement.
ATTCTAGAATGAGTCAACAGAGGAAAAAAAAATACCCCAACAAACTGAGATCTATGGAAATACTCTTCAACATTAAAAGGGATATAATATAGAAGTCGAGATGTGGAAAAATATATACTAAAAAAAGATTTATTACAGGAAAATTGAGATACATTTTTAAAATTTTCTGCATTGAGTTAGTAAAAAATTCAAGGAGTCATAGATTTTATGAAAAGAATGAAGGACTATTCATTTAATAGAAAAGATGGAAATACAAAAGGAAGTTTGGGGAGACAAGAAAATAATGTTATTTTTAGTAGGAACCCAGATATTTAATAGCAGAACTGAAATCTTCGTAAGACATTGAAGAACAAATATTACAGAAAATTAAAACAGTGATACAGCAAACAAACCTCATAGAGCTCCTGAAGCGAAATGAAATATGATGGAAGATGGACAATTATAAGAGACGTTATTATGGATACAGAGGATTTATGTCAGTGATCTAATATAAAAAAATCATATTTCTGAGAAAATAATACAAATGGAAAATCATCAACAATGCAAAATACAATAAAAGGAATATATTTTTGAATAAGAAACACCTGAATGAGATTTTTTAACATTTCCCTATATACCAGTAAATATTAATGAAAAAATACCTTAGACCTTGTGAATTTTAATTTTTTTTAATTTCAAGGATATGAGTAATTAGTAAAACACCCAAGAAATTTAGATACAAGAGTTGAGCCTTAATATGTCTTTGTGTCACCAGTGCTTTGAATAGAGCCTGCCTTTTATCCCCATTTTATAGATGGACATAATGAGATTCAGAAACATTTAAATAACTTTTTAAAAATCATGCAACACTTGCCCCACAAATGTTACCTTGGAAAAACTAGAAGGATCTATAATGTTAAACAAGGCAAGGGCAATATTCTTGCCAAGAGAATTAATGTATGTATTGCACACATGAAGTACTACAGGAGCTGAGGTAACGTACATGTTGAGGAGAGTGGTCATGAAAGACAGATAAAAGAAACAGGTATCTGAGATCACCTGAAGTGCAGCCTGCTCCGTCCAAAGCAGCTCACTTTGAGGATCGGTGCCAAGGAGGCTGAGTGCTGGAAACTATTCCTTATGAATTCACGGCATAATGAGTGTCAAGAAATAAAAACTTGTGGTTTGTAAAATAATGTTAAATATTAATAGTACACAAGGATTTATAATAAAAAGCAACAGTCCCATGACCTTGTCCTCCTAATGCCTAATTATCTTACCTGGCACAATACTTTTAAGCATTTTTGTTTCAGTTCTTCTGGTACATGATCTTTTTCTTCTGAAATATAGTCCTGTTACGTAACTGTGGTAAGTGGAGTTATCTCTCCTTTTAATATCTCTATTGGTTAAATTTAACTTTCAGTAAGTAGTCAGATATTTTGACATTATTAAACTGCAATACTTTTTGTTCCTCCTTTGTCTCTGTGAGGAGGATGCTCTGTGGCTAGCAAGTGCTCCAGCGCAGGATTCAGAAATTGGAAGAAGAAGCGAGTGGCAGCAGGCAGGTGAGACATACTCTTTATTGTCAGGGGGATACAGAAGCGGCGAAAAGCATGGCCAAGGACATGGCGAGTGCTTATATATGGCCCAGAACACTGGTTTCTCCCTTTCCCCATTGGCCATGTGGTCCTGGTCATCACCTGGGAAACCCAGCTCTGACGGACCCCAGTTGCTCCCTTCCCCCACCTTTTTCCTTCAAACTAGGGCAAATTTGATCCAGATACAAGTTTGATCCAACATTTGATCTTATTCTGCACAACTGCCTGGCCACACGGTACAAACTAGACAGTGGAGAACAGCGGCCACCACATGGGACTCTAAATTGCCCCACCTTCCTCTTTTCAAAGAGGGAAAGAGAATGGGCCAAAAAACTGTATGTATAAGCTTTCTATTATTTGCGGGAAAATCCTCAGTGGCACAAGGTATATACAGAGCCAAATAAGACCATGGTGTTGAGAGATCCTCCTCAGGTTCCCACCTGTTCTGAGCTGCCCCTGTACTCAGGGAGGCCTGAAGGGGACCCTACACAGGAAAGGTGGTGCCATCTCTACCTCCAGTAGGAGGAAATATGGCTCCACTCCTGCCCTTGGTGGAAACAGCAGGGGAGTTCAGACCAACCCTGGTCCAGAAGCCCTTTTGTTTAGTAGAGTTAAAATAAATAAAACGGCATCTGGGAAGCTACAACCATCACCCTGATAAGTATGTAGAGACATTCTAGCATTTATGTCTGGCCTATGACTTAGCTTGGAAAGATGTCCATGTTATTCTAAGCCAGACTTTAAATGATTTTGAGAAATCCAGAGTGTTAACAGAGGCACAGAAGTTTGCCACTGGATTACACCTTGCAGATCCTAGATATCCAGGGTGAAACAGCAGTGCCTGTGATTGACCCAGGGTAGAATAATAGTTCCTCAGAAGAGAGGTGGGCGAGACAACACTTTCTAGCATGCGTCCAGGCTGGCCTCAAGGCTGCCAGGCAAAAGGCAGTCAACTATTCCAAAGTTGCCGCCATAGCCCAGGGCCCTGAGGAAGACCCCAAAGCCTTCTTGGATCAGCTCCGGGAGGCAATAGAGAAACACACCACTCTCGATCTTAATGCCTATGAGGGACGGGTGATATTAAAAGACAAATTCTTGACCCAAGCAGCACCAGACATTAGGAAAAATCTCCAGAAGCTTGTGCAGGACCCTATCACCTTCCTGGATGACATGGTGGCTGCCACTAATTCTGTTTTCTGTAACAGAACTTCTGAGCTTGAGTCTCAGGCTTGAGAGAAGGAGCAGAGGAAGGAGGCTGGGCAGGCCCAGTTAATGGCAGCATTGGAACCCACATTCAGAACAACGGCCAAAGCCTCCAACAAAGGAAAGGATCTCTGGTGCCACATCTGCCAACGGGAAGGGCACTGGGCCAAGAATTGTCCCAACAGGGACAGGCCACCCAAGGCCCCTTGTCATTGGTGCCATCAAACAGGTCACCGGACCACACTCTGTCATTTGGGATCATCCCAGGAGGGGAGTTGGTCCCCAGACTGGTGTGTAAAGGTCCCTCCCCAGTCTTATTTTCTACCCCCAACCACTATTAAGGTTCCATAGATATCCACTTGAACCCATCATTCTCGGGGGAAGCTGTGGAAGGACCAAAATGAAACTCTCCTGGACCTGAGGACAAGGACTCCAACACCGGAGGCAAACACTCATGTACTCCCCAGGAGGATTTCCGGAACCTTTTTAAGGAGACTCCTCCTGCTGCGGCTCCTTCAGGTAAGTAGCACAAATAGTGTATCCATAGGCAAGATACCTTTGCCCTGGCAAACCAAACTGCCACTTTTTGCCTTTATGGGAACAGCAGCCACTGCTGGAGTAGCCACAGGGCCTGTAGCAGTCTTTGGCTGCTGGGGCAGCACGAGCCCTGCTGAAAACTAGCCACACACTCGCCCTCTTATAGGAACAGTAGAGTCTCTGGCAGGGGTCACCTTACAAAGTCGGTGGGCCCTCAATCTTCTAACTACAGTAGATGGGGCACCAGCTTCTTAAAAGAACAGTGCTGCTCTATGTTAGCTACCCAGGGTGGATTCAGGACAACATCAATGCCATCTTGGAGTCCACCTCCAATCTCCAGACACGAGGCGAGATCTCTAGTCCCTGGTGAATGTCCCTAATAATTCCCTTGGTAACTCTGTTACTTTGCATCCTGGGAATTCTTATATTTTTACTGATCCTCATACATTTTCTAACTAAATTTATTTCATCCTGTCTAGAAACCATCAAGCGGCAAATGGTCCTACATTCTCTGCCAGCCCTGGCATCTACAACAATCTACCAAGAACATATACTTAAGTCCCCTGGAGCGACCCCGGAGAACCTACAAGAGGCCACCCTAATAGGAAATCGTCACCCCTTACTCAGCTTCAGATGAGTCGGCGGCCCTACCCAATGATTTGGGCCTCTAGAATGGAGAGTGGGGGATGTTAGGTAGATAGTGAGGGATTCTGGGTCTCCTAGGAACGAAAGTGGGTGCTATTGCCCCCATCTTGGTCCTGTCCCCCCCAATTCTCCACACCTGTGGGAGGAGGGAATACCCTATGAATCTGCCAATCAGAACTTGGTGCACCAGCTGCAAAAGAATGCAGAGGACTCTAGCCCATGGGCCAGGCCGCATGGGTACCACAAAATCCAGAAAGTGACCTAGAACCCAACTGTGTAGTTTAGGGTCAGGTCATGTGACTCCCAAGTGTTTTCACGGTGACCTCTGAACGACAAGGGAGGTCCCTATCCGGACACTATAAAATAGGACGCAGACGATAGCCAAGCTCCCTCTCTTTGCCCTTCCTGTTGTCTGTCCTGCTGCGACAGTGTGTCCGGTGGTCATCCACGGTGTATGTACGCGCTGGCCTAACTATGGCGTGTCTGGTCATTCTTCGGCCACGAGCGCCCAAGAACCCGCGGTTTCAGACTGAAAGCTAACAACAGCAGTGGTGACCTCCTGTATCCGCTTCCCCACATGGGGAGCGAGCGCAGCTGCCAGCCAGCCACAGAACCGGGGAGCCACGGCTGAGATCGGGTCGCGCATGCGTGTACTGAAACACTCCACACCGGCCCGCCAGTTATCTGCTAGAAACCGCTTCGCGCGTTCCCAACTCCCGAAGAAACTGAATTAAGTCAGTGAATGAAGTCCACTTACTCACGGTTTCGCGTAGTTCTCCGGCGCCATCTCATACTGTGGGAGCGGCAGCTGTAAGCCATTCATTCAATTTGAGCAAGGAGCAGGGGCCCTCGCCTCGGCGAAAACTCCTCTGTAGCCTCTGCCTCAGGGAAGGACGTATGGTCATGGATGCCAATTGCTCCATCTCCCTTGGGGAGCACAGGACACTGTCCGGCCCTTCATCCCGTAAACGCAACAACCAGGCAGACACAGTCTCCTCACGACGCTGTTTCCTCTGTTTCCTCAGCTCCCTCAGCTCCGCGGGGGCGTCGGCAGAGCGAGAGAGATGCTCCATTACTTTAGGGCGCCTGCGCCACCCCGCCCCCGCCATGGGCTGCGCATGCTCCACTCTCTGTTTTTAACCACTGGGCGGGCTCTCAGCAGAGAGGCCTCGCCTCAGTTTCCTGAATTCTCGTGGTTTCCTCAGCATGCAAGGCTGAAACACTCGCTTGTTCACCAGTGTCTGCACCCGGGCTTCCAGATTTTTCTCTGTCTTTTGTAACTCCCTTGCCTGGGCTTCCTGCCGCAGGGTGTCCTCATGCTGCTCCCGGAGGGTTGTGAGGAAGAGCCGGCCCACCCGACCAGCGCTGCTGGCTCCCCAGGCTGCAGCGACTCCTCCAAGGCCCTCAAGGCCTTTTCCCGGGCGACAGGGGTACATTCTACCTGCGCCCACCCTGTGACAGGGGCCCACGGCATGAGAACCGCTGCCATAAGCCCGTAGGAGGCCACATGTCCTCCCCTGCTGGGGCGAAGGGGACACTTACCCCAGCTGTACCCTGTTGGCTACGCCAAGTGTGAGCATGAGCTCTGTGGCTGGCGCGTGCTCCAGCGCAGGCTTTGGAAATTGGAAGAAAAGGTGCGTGGCAGCAGGCAGGTGAGACGTGCTCTTTATTGTCTGGGGGGATACAGCAGCGGCGAAAAGCATGGCGGAGAACAGGGTGAGGGCTTATATGTGGCTCTGAACAATAGTGGCAACAGGCCATGGGAAAGCGCAATCACATGGGTTCACACAGGAGATAACACCTTGGTTACGTGAATATACTGACTCACGCCTCCCAGGAAGGCCGGCTGGGGGGTTGGGCTGGAAAAAAACACTTCCGCAGCCATCTTAGTTTGGCCTAAGAAACCTGTTGCCTGTACAAATGCAGTTTCTCTTAGAGCCTTATAGCAATTTAATCACCATAAATCAAAGAAGAAGGGCAGTCAAATGGAATATAGAAAATATGATGTAGAGGGAGTCTTTTCCAGACAGGAAGTGGAGTAAATGAATGGCCTTTCCGGCCAGTGGACTGTGAGGAAGAGAAGCGAGAGAAGCAGTAGAAACACCTGTTGACACACTTTCCCCTAGCTTTCCGCCACCGGGGTGGAGGGTGGAATACTGTGTGGTTAAGGCAAAGCCAAAGACAGGGGACGTCTGCAGAAATGGATTCTTGCATGGAGGCAGGTGCTGCTAGGAGAGGAAGGGTGAAGTTTACAAAGTCTGCATCTCCCTAGACACCTTTGTGGTATAGAATCAATTCACAAGTTCCTGTGTGTCCTGTGGGGACAGAGAAGTAGCTGAGATGAAAATCAGCTGGCCTGCTATGGGGGCCGTAGTGGGGAGGCTTGAGATGTTTGAACACTGTGAACCGAGCTGAGGGCGGGAGGAGACCTTTGCTGAGACCCAGGGCGCTGGGCGGCCCAGATAGAGCCACAGTGGGCTTAAGTCAAAAAGGGACATTCAGCAGGCCTGCAGAGCTCATGGAACAAAACACAGTTCTTCAATGACAGCCTTAGCAGGGAAAGCCAGTGGCGCGCTCGCGCATGTAAGGAACAACCTGAGGAGCCAGAGGACCCAGGGGATGGGGTACAGGAGCTCACATGACCGTCTCCTGCTGAGGTTCTTCGTCAGGTTTGGGTTGCAGGGGACAGAAGTCTTAAGGCATTTTTGTGAAATGAATGGAATTATTGAAAAGAAAGTTTAAACTATAAAAAAATGATTTAATAGGAGCTTTGTTAAGAAGATTAGATCAATTTTAGAAACAAATAACTGCACTATCTTTGTACTGCTGCTGAGTGGCAGTGTGGTAATATTTCCATACAAATTGTATGTTTAAACTTTTACTTATCATTCAATCAATGTCTTCTACTTTCTCAATTTGAAAGATGAAAATATTTTCTCCTTTGCTTTTTCCTGTACCTTTCCTTCCTTTCCCTCCTCCCCACAACCGTCCTCTGTACCTTTCCATATATATGGACAAAATGGAAATAATTGCAACATATTTTGTAATCATAATTAAGTTTTTATAGCTTTTCCTAAAAATTGATTGTAAAGGTAGAAAATTTGGGAGTTATTTTCCTGCTTTGACATATGTATCACTCTGAATATATCTCCTCTTCCTAATTGAAGACTGTTGAATTCCTTCTTCAGTTTGGATAGTGCTTTTATGTTTGGACTCAGAATTCCTTATATTGCTTTCTATAGTCCTGGAGTTTTACCTTGTTGCTCTGTAGATCTCTTGAATAGTTGTACAACTGGGACCTCCTGTTATTACTCTCCTTGGTTAGTTCTTCCAGTGTCTCCTATTTTCTTATATGTTTATATCCTCATTTTTTTTTCAGAGTAAAATCCTTAAATAAATTGCTCAGAAAAAATATGTGGGAGATAAATATTCAAATGCTTTGCATATGTCTGATGGTACCTTTATTTTATCTACAGAATTTATCTACAGAGTACAGAATTGATAATGGTGTAGTTGGATATAGATTTCTGGGTTAGTCCAGTGGTAACTTTTTCTATGTTTTTGAAAGCATTGTTTCATTGTGTTCTACCTGTAGTATGTCAGACAGAAGGTGAAAGGCCAGTGTGATTCTTATTGCTCTGAACATAACCTGTTTTCTCTCTCATGCTCGATGGTTTTATTCTTGATGTACATAAGTTTCACATCGATATGTCCAATTGGGGGTCTCCTTTCATTTCTCCTGCTGTTGCTTGGTAGTCCCTTTCCATGTGAAGGTTTGTTTCATTTTCACCTGGGAGAAACTTATTTATTTTTAAAATGATTTCACCTTCTCAATTTTCTGATTTTTCTTCTGTTTGTTGCATCTCCCAGATTTTCTGGTCCCAAACTGAAAACTACCCAAAATATCCATCACTAATGGGATTAGTACCACCCAATGGAATGCAGAGGACTTCATTAGAATGAATGCAAAACTATGAATATGTTTTAGAAATACAGTGTTACGTGAAAGAAGGCAGGCATGAAAGAGCACACACAGTATAATTTCAATTATATGAAGTTACATAAACAAACAAGGCAAACTTAGGCTGGTAGTCAGAATATCGATTACCTTTACAGGGAGAATAAGAATGAGAAGGAGCAGAAAGATCTCTGGGTGCCGCGTTGCTCTGTTTCTATACCTGGGTGCTAATTACACAGGTGTGCTCAGTTTATGAAAATTCATCACACTACGTTATAACAAGTGCACTTTTGTGTAACTATACTATACTTGAATAAAGGGTCTAAACGGGTAACAGTAAATTGGTGACAATAATATTTATAATATATTTGACATAAAATATTTCTTTAATAGTTAAATAGAAGCTCTTAAAAATGAGGAAAAAGATAATCATCCTTTTAAAGCTGTAGAAAGGACAATTTTTAAAAATCACAAATGAATATTTACTGATGACTAATAAACATTTTTAAAAGGTTAAAACTCACTGGTAAATAAAAAAATGCAAAGCAAAGTGGACATAATATATATGTGAAGTTGGTAAGAGTAAAATTAGGGAAATGCTCCACATTGGTGAAGTTTTGTGAGCATGAGCACTCTGAAGTATTGCAGGGGGGAATTAATGCTGCTTGAGACTTTCTGAAGCATGAATTGGCCATGGCAACAGAAATCCAACAAAAGTGGATACTTTGTGGTCTGCTATTAAACTCTGGAAGTTTACCCTTAATTAATTATGGATGTTTATAAATATTCCACTATATCAATTATTTATCAAAACCAATTTCTCAGAATTAACAAATTTTTAACAACTGAGCTCAACAATGATAAATGGGTTAACCAGTTTGTGTTAAAGTTTTACAATGAAATCTAGTGCAGCCTTTAAACAGGATGCTGTGGATGGATATTTCATTAC
>NW_012150396.1:1120504-1121475 GCF_000956105.1 Propithecus coquereli | reverse complement strand
ATCTTTACCTCTCATTTTGTCAGCTGAAAGAAATTTAATGTTAGTTAGTTCAGGGTTTACCCAGTTCTTGGCCTGGGCTCCCGTTAAGTTCCCAGGGTCTTACAGAGTGCCAAGTCACAGGAGGGGAGGGCATCTGTGACTCTGTGTCTCCCTTATGCAGATGGCACTGCTGGGATACCCTTATTCCCATCTGGTCTTTAGTCACCGGTCTCTGTAGGTAGCTGCTGATTCATCCTTTGTCCCAAATACTACACTTTGCCGGTTTTTCATCTACTGTCCTGCCCTTCCCATACTCTATTGGGCTTCAGTAAACTATGCATCTGGCTAATGTTGTCATCACTTTGGTGTCACTCTGGGATGTGCAGAATCATACTGCTCCTGGGGTTTGGAAAACTCTGGCTCCTGTATCTGCATGTTTTTGCTTGTAGTGATCAAGTTGAGTCTAATCTATGTTTTTGTGCATGTTAAGGCACCCCCTCTGGACAGACCAGCCCTGAGAGCAGAAATGCCTTTTTGTGCTGAGTGGAATGTGAGTTGGATTTCAGGCTCCTTATACCCAGGTGATTCAAATTACATTTTTTTTTTCTCCTAACACCTATTGTCTGCCTCTTCTTGTAATATGCAGTTATTTAGAACAAAGTTGTTTAGGCAGCTGTCAATATACTCAGTGGTACAATAATCAAACTTATATTTCTCAATTATATTCAAAAGGCAATTGAGATATTTTTGTTAAATGCCTTGCTGAAGTAAAAACATACAGTGTCTTTGATACTACCCTGATCAACAAGTCTAATACTCTATTTTTAAAGTGAGACTAATCTTCCATGACTTTTAATAGTTACTCATCATTATTTCCCATAGTCACTGATAGATTTCAGAAGTGCTCACAAATACTCCTTTACTAACCTTCTAAAATTTGCCTAAATTACAATATCATGCATATGAATATAGTATTACTAGAAACAAATTTT
>NW_012150396.1:1106900-1107889 GCF_000956105.1 Propithecus coquereli | reverse complement strand
GGGGTCTCGCTCTTGCTCAGGCTGGTCTCGAACTCCTGAGCTCAAACGATCTGCCCGCCTCGGCCTCCCAGAGTGCTAGGATTACAGGCGTGAGCCACCGTGCCCGGCCAGAAATTATTTCTTAATTAAATATTTAATTGACAAATAAAAATTGTACATATTATGGTGTACAACATGATGTTTTGAATTGTGTATACATTGTGGAATGACTAAATTGAGCTAATTAACATATGTATTACCTCACATGCTAATAACAACCATTCTACTCTCTGCTTCACAGTTTGACTTCTTTAGATTCTACATATAAGTGAGATCACGAGGTTTTTCTCTTTCTGTGCATGGCTTATTTCATTTAATATAGTGTCCTCCAGGTTCATCCCTGTTGTCAAAAATGACAGATGAATAGAGTCAAAATAATGACGTTGAATGAAAAAAAGAGTTCATATATTTAGTTCCATTTATATAAAATCCTAGAGAAGGTCACCTAATCTATAAACATAAAGAATCACTGGTTGTTTATGGATGGGTGTAGAGGAAATGGGGCATGTGAGATCATGAAGGGACATAGGAAACTTTTGGGGTTGATGGATAGATTCATTACATTGAATGTGGTGGTAGTTTCACAAGTATTTATATTTATAAGTCTTTCAAACTAGACAAATATGTATGATTTATACTATGTCAATCATAAGTCAACAAAACTATTAAAAAAGAAAAGAAATGTATTGAATGTATTTCATTCTCTATGTCTCTAGTTTGAAATGCCTAACATTTCAAACACTGGATTTCATTTCATATGAATTAGGTTGTTTAATCCCTCATTACCTGCACCTATAAAACTACTTAATGTTATTTCAGGGTAGATTTCAAAAGCTGAGGGAATAATTTAGTCAAGTCCATTTACTATGAGTCTTGGCTTACTTTTTGGAAAATAACTAAATTATTATTAAAAACTAAAATGGCTTAGAGTGGCCTTTTAAAAAATTTAA
>NW_012150396.1:1099764-1106850 GCF_000956105.1 Propithecus coquereli | reverse complement strand
GATTTCAATAAGGGTAAACTGAGATAATTCTATAATTCATTTACAAAGCACTTTAAAGAACAAGAAAGGAAGTTCAATTGATAAATAGATCTGAAAGACATTTGATCTGCATATTAGAGGTTGGCTTTGATGTAAGAGGAAGGTGTGATAGGATCATAAAGGTACATACAAAGGTAGTAGTATAAAAATGAATTTCTGAATGGCTAGACATTATAGTGCAGGATAAGAGGTATAGAAAATAATAACTTCTGCCATTATATAGTGCTTATTTTTTGTGCCCAAAATCCAATTATGAAATCAGATTATAGCATTTTAGAAAATGTGAACCATCTTCTTTTTTTAAAAAAGGATGGTAGTAGCATAGATCAGCTCTGCTTTAGATGATAAAAATGGGATGTTAGGAAGAATGAAAGGGGCAGGGGTTATAATCCACTTTAGAAATTCTTGTTTTAGACCAATAAATGTATAAATAAGTGTCTGAGAGAATTTAAAGCAAATTGAAGGAAGAGGACAGGTCTTAGAATGTCTTAATGTTAAAACTAGCCAGATATGTTGATTGACAACAGTAACTGGAGAAAGAAGAAAGACTTAAATATTTCTTTAACACTAAATCAAGAGAGCTGGAAATGTGGTGGCACCATGAACTCAGAAGGAAAATATAAAGGAAGGAACAGTTTTCAGTGGGGCATACGAGTTCAGGTTTTGATTTAATGAGTTTGAGCTACTAATAGGGTGTTGCTATGGAGCTAGCATTATATAGGCAGTTGGAGGTACTGACTTGGAAAACTAAAGAAAGGCCAAAGCTGACCTATACACTTGAATGTATTCTGCTTAAGTCAGTAAAACCATGAGAGCGGATGATGTCATTAAATTTGGTGTATCAACTAAGAAGATTTTTGGAAGTTCATAATTTGGGGAAGCATACTTTTAAGAGGTAAGTAAAGAAAAAAGAGTCAGTAAAGAAGGTTGAACTGAGTCCCGCAGAAAAACATCAGAAAAAAACTTAAGGATTCGGTTTTGGCCAATTTTTGGGGGAAGGGGGGTTGGGGGGGATAATAAATAGTTCTGACGTTGCAACATGGAGAATAGAATTAGTCATCTTATTTGGCAATTAAGAAATCATTAAGCAGCTTTGGTGGGAGAAATTTTAGCAGATAGTGGGCAAGGGATCCTGAGGTCAGTGGATTGTTGAGTCAGCGTTCAGAATGGCCAGCAAATCCAGACGGCATCTTCAAGCCTACATCTCAAGGCTGCGAAGTGAATAGAAATGAGGGATAACAGCTTGAGCAAAACCCAGAGTAAGGAGAGAAGGTGTTTTTTGTTTGTTTATTTTTTAAGTACTGGGAAATTTAATTTGTTTATAGATTGAGGTGATTGTAATCAGTCAAGACACAAGGTAAATTAGAGGCGTAGACAAGCAGATGACTGGACAAAAAGAAGAAAGGGAACGAAATTAAGAGCTTAAAGGAAAGGAAAAAAATGGGTCTCTTTAAATACAAATAATTGCTATGAAGTACGCCTTGTCAGGTCCTTAGAATATCTCATTTAATTTTCAAAACAACTTTTGGGTAGGTATTTTTACACTTATTTTACAGATGAAGAAAATGAGGTGGTAAGTAATTGGCTTACAATAAGAAGGTGGCAAGTCTATGTTTCTTTCCAATTTTTCATGTTGTTTCTTTCTTTTGTGTCAGAAGGTAAACAATAAAGAATGAGAAATTAGAGGAAAACATTTGAGAAAGGGAAAAAATAAAGGAATTTTAATTGGGTGTTTTTAAACTTTTAAATAAACAAAATGAAGTCATTTGCTCTCAGATTTGGCTGCGTCTAGAGATTGGCAAAGGTCCAAGCTACTGGGAGGAAGTTATTGAAAAGATAATTAACTGGAGATAAATAAAATACTAATTGGTTATTAATATTCATTATTCAGTTGCAGTTAGATTTCAAGCTTGTGGTGAGGCCAATTGTTAAAATAATGTGGGTTTTCTCTTGCTGTGCTTAGTCATTTCTAATGGAGGTGGAGAAACAGCAATATTAACATAGAATTAGGAACTGCCAAGGTATGTAAAGCCAAAAAAGCGATCCTTGGCTGCTTGTGAAAGAGCATGCCTTAATGACTGACCGTGGTCAGTCTGGGGAAGGAATGGAGTGAGGCCAGGAGAATAGGACTGAATGAAGGCATTAAATTGTGCAGGAAATGCCAGATTTTGGAGGATGCGCACACACATGGGGAGATTTGAAGAAACTGATGTGCCTGGTGTGGTTTGTAACGAAATGATCCAGGCTTTTCAGCACTCAGGTGAACATCCCAGCCTGAGGTCACCTTCATTGTGTATCCTTAAGGTAAAAGCAATTTTAGAGCCCTTTTGGTCCTGTTCATGTCCCAATTATCCAGGGACTTTCCAGAAAATGCCAAATGAAGTGATATTTAATTCTACCCTACTTTCTATTTTAGTTTATTATTATTATTACTATAATTGTTATTAATCAATTTTTACTTTTGTAAAATTTCCCAATTAGTTTAATTGTGTAGTCCCTATGTTTCTGAATATTTGAGACACATCAGCACTATTTCCCCTCTTCTTTTTATCTTACCTTATTGTTATTAGCATGGAATCCTAAAGAAACAGGGTGAGGAACAATAATCATTTAAAAAACCCCAGTAAATTTTAGTTTTATACACAAAGCCCAAACTTACCTTCACACAGAATTTATTCCACAGAGGAATTTTCCTAAGTGTAACTTTCTCATGAGGGCTAGGATTTGTGTCTTTTTGTTTGTAATAGTTTTATCTTACCTGCCTAGAACAGTCCCTGACACATAGTAAGTTCTTAATATATGTTTGCTGAATGAATTAATTAATTTTAGGCAAAACAAAAGCCACCTAACACCTACAAAAGTGACATACTGAACTGATAGCCTATCATCTACAAATGTTTAATTCTTCTTCCATTAATCTCTGAAAAGATGGAATATATGTGAGCAAAACCTTGAGATCCCTGATTCAACTTTCTTTTATTCCTGTGTCTTTCTAGGTAGTTTTACAGTTAGAAATCAGCTGCTTTTTCACACATTGTAAAGGGTGTAGGTAGAGTGTAGGGTATCTACCTTGAGATTTCATTCTGACTTTGATTTTGGTGCAAACTGGTCTAAGCCAGTTTGAGCTCCTATAAATTTTAGTTCCTTTTGGTAGATGTCTTAGTCGGCTCAGGCTGCTACAACAGAATACCATAGACTGGTGGCTTAAACAACAAACATTTATTTCTCACAGTTTTGGAGTCTGGAATTCCTAGATCAAGATGCCAGCAGATTTGGTGTCTTGCCTCTCCCCCTGGTTTGCAGACAGCCATCTACTTGCTGTGTCCTCACATGGCAGAGAGAGAGATCTTCTCTCTTCTATAAGGGCACTGATCTTATCTTGAGGGATCTACCCTCATGATCTAATTATCTCCCAGTGTCCACATCATAGCACCATCACATTGGAGATTAGGATTTGATCATACAAATTTAGAGGAGGGGGACAAACAGTCAATAACAGTCTATAAACATTTGCCATTTAAACAGTTTGAGGTGAGTAAGAATTAGCTATTCCTCATTGTTACGGGTTATAGTAAAAGCAAATCTCAGACTAAATCTCACACTAACTAAACATTTACTGGTAAGCTAGCACAAAAGAAGTTTATTCACCTGCTCTGTAAGTCATAGCTCCCTGTTCTATCAGGTATTCTAAACCAATTTGCGTGAAACATTCACTAGAAGCGAAAGCCAAGATTCCCAAGGGTTCTTTTATAGCTGGCATCAGGCAACTGTTATAGCAAGTGTTACAGCGGGTGGTTCCGAGGACAAACCTAGCGGCACACGGAGAGTTTATTCGCAGGCGGGCTCAGAGGCGGTCTCAGAGGAGTCTCGCCACCAAATTCTGAGCCCCGTCTACCCGATTTTTCCCACTTTTATTAAGTTGGGGTGGTCCGAGGGGTGGGGTATCAGGAGGCTAATGCCTGCCAGGTAATAGGTTAGTTGATGTGTCAGGTAATAGGTTAGTATTATGTTGATACACCAGGTAATAGGTTTAGTGTATGCTAATGCAGGTCTTCCAAGAGAGGGGGCGGATCTCAGGTGGCTGATCTGCCAAGTAATAGACGGGGGTTTTCCTTATCACAACCAAATTCTTTGTATTTGTGGATGGACAAAGTCTTGTTTAGAAATTTAGATAAGGTCTCATTAAATTTCTGTACTTTATTTATGCTAGTAGGGTGAGAGTTTCCAAAATTGTTTTTACCAATTCATATTACTTAACACCTTTAATTTACCAGGGGGAGACTATTTCTTACATTCAACAGGCTGTTGAAGAGGCCAGTAATTTTACCAATAAATTAAAAAAATATATTTACAATGCAATTTTAGGTGCCAGTCAAGATACCAATGGCAGAAAGACCTGCAGCATCTTCTGTCGAGGGCAGTACACTTTCTGATGTGACACTAACTGACCGTGTTTGGACTGAACTTTTCCTTTTAAAAAAATCTTTTTACTTTCATATAATTGTAAACTTCAGAAAAATTGAGAAAATAGTATAAAGAACTCCTTTATGACCTTCACCCAGATTTTCCAAAAGTTAACATATTACACATGTGCCTTACCATTCTCTGTTGATATGCATATTCATACTTTCTAAACCTTGCCACCATGATTCCCCTTGACCTACATTCTTTAAATTTGGCCAAGCATTCCATAATGGCCTTAATAACCAAAGTAAAACATGCGCTTACGACGCTTAGTTAAAATCTTTCTTCGGTTGGCTTATTTCTTGGCCTTTCTGTGTCTTTTGTGATCTTGCTGTCTTTGAAGAGTGCAGGCTATTGGTTTTGTAGAATGTTTTCCAATTTGTGTTTGTCTGATGTTTCCTCGTGATCAGGTTCAAATTATGTATTTTTGGCATGAATACCACAGGACAATATTGTCCTTTTCAGGGAGTCACATAGGGAGACACGTGATGTCTGTCTGTCCCATTGCTAGCATTGCGAACTTTGATTTGGTGGTGTCTGTTAGGTTTCCCCAGTATAAAGTTAATATTTTTTTCCTTTTGTAGTTAATATGTGTCTTGTAGAGAGATTATTTGAGCCTATATAAATGTATTGTTTTTTTTTGAAAATTTTACTCATAGTTTTAGTATCCATTGTGGATTCTTGACGGAAACAATTGTTTAAGATGTTTGGCTAATGGTGATTTTTTAATCCTTCCCTCTCTCTACTGTAAGAAAGAGCATTCTTACTTATTCCTTTATTTATCTAATGGGTATGGATTCATGGTCCTTGTTTTATTCTATGGTTTATAATCTGTTACTGTCACTGTCTATTTTGATGCTCAAGTTTTTGCACTGTGCATTCTTGATTAGAATCTATCTGTTGCTCAATCAACTGTACGTGACTGATGGGAATGCCAGCTGCTCCTGGGTCATAGCTTAATCTAACACATGCCCACATAACATCACACTGTCTATGCTGAAGCATTTTCAAGTGAATTGCAGACACTGTAATTAACATAAAGGTCCATTCCAGTAGGGAATAAATTAAAGTGGAAATGTGGGCCTCCAAGTGAAAAACAAGACTCTTTGAAAAGTGTAAGTATTTCGAAAATGCTTTGAAGCATGAGTATCAGTCAGATCCCAGGTGAACCCAGCTAAGGCTTATCATCTGATATATCACTTATTGAAGCACACAATTTCTTTAGCATTTTGAAAAATAAGTATTTAAATTTATGTTTCTTTCCTCTTTTCTTCGGAAAAAACTTCTTAGTTTGAATCATCCCAGGATTAGAAACACTGAAATAATCTTTAAAATTAATCTTTTGCTGGCTTTACTTTGGTGATGTATGGAAAATCCTGAGACTTGAGGTTTCCTATTATTTTTCCTAAGTTAGCTATTCAAATAGTGAAAAAATTCCCGTATGTGAATCCAAACGGATCTTAGGAAAATTAAAATCTTCTGTCAGGTTCATGTAGAATATGGGTGAAATGCAGGTGTTTACTCTTTTCTTTCCTCTAGCAATTTGCTCCTTGTGTATCAAATTTTATGGTTATAAAAATGTTTGTATTTATCAAAACTCGTTTCTTCTCATTACTTCATAAAATCTTATTCTAATAAATAAATTTTATAAAAAAGGATTAACTCAATATATGGAGAAAAATAAAAGCCAATAATCTTATATTTTTAGATTTCAGAAGTAATTCACATAAGAATAAGCTGGTTTAGATTTTAAATTCAAGGAAGGTATAACATTTCTAAACCAGTCAAAAATGCTTTAGATTATCCTCAAACATGTAATCTTAATTCTGCCTTTTCTAATTTTTTCTGTAGGCTATTAATATAGAGAAAAAAGTAAAAATGGAGAGGGGAAAATAATAACAGTGTATAATTTCTCATAATGCTTTCCCTCTCAACTCTATTCATTTCATACTTTCATTTGACTCTAACAATAGTCCTATGAATAAAGTGTCATTATCACTGTTCTCAAATGAGGAAATTTAAATTCCAAGATAGCTTGCCATAGTTATTTAAATGACTTTACTGGATTAGAAATGAGACTCAAACCTAGATGATTTTACTTCAGATCCTTACTTTCCACTTCACCATGCTCTGCTTTGTGAAAATGTAAAATGTGATGAAAAAACACTCAGAAAATATGTTATAGTTTTGGATACGCCATGTTTTATGTGTAACTTCTTCCCACGCTCAGTTTTCTCTGAGGTCTCTTTTGGCTCTGAGTTAGTTATCTGGACATTTGTTTAGTACATCTTCATTGAGTGGAAACACCGGGCCAGGCACTGCCCTAGGCACTGGAATACAAGACAAAGGGCACCACTGTTATCATAGAACTTACGTTAAAGTGGGGCAAATGCAGGCAATACACAAGTAAGCACATATATGGATGAATATTCTATTTATGTTCATTTAACAGGAGAAAATTACGAAACTTATATCTGGTTAAGAGAACCCGAAATATCATCACAGAAATTATTTCTTTTTTTTTTTTTTTTTTTGAGACAGAGTCTCACTCTCTTCCCTGGGGCGAGTACCGTGGCCTCATCC
>NW_012150396.1:1084231-1098699 GCF_000956105.1 Propithecus coquereli | reverse complement strand
ATTATTAAAAACTAAAATGGCTTAGAGTGGCCTTTTAAAAAATTTAAATATATGTTTGATGAAATCCCTTACTTATGTGCCCATTTACTTTGTAAGTGTAAAAAGCACGTACTAATTATCTGATAATATTACTGTCCAAAGATAGTATCTTCAAGATAGACTTTCACAAAATCATTAAAAAAAATAATGGATTGAGAGAGTTAGAATACTAATATTAGTAAAGCCTAAAGATTTATTTTTGTTTTCCACACTAACTGCTAACACTAATAATTTAATTCACAAGTAGCAGTATCATTTGAAATGAAGTCATTCTTGAGGCATGAAAATAAATATTCCTTAATTCCATGCCAGTACCTCCATATGATGATTCCTGGCTTGAGATTCTAAAATTTTTTAAAGTGAGTGAAAAAAATGTCTGGGAATGGTGCTGTGTCATGCCAGATAGCTCTATATCTCCTCTCCTGACATTAGTAACTTCAAGTTCTATTTTCCTAAGTAAAAAATTTAGCAAAAGCCCAACACTTCGTTAATTGTAAACCAAACCTATCTTTTAAAGTATCTTAAAAGGGAGATAGATCCTTATGTTCTGGTTATATTTTGTAACATAAAAACAACTCAGTCTGCCATAATACTTCTATTTATTTTATTTTGTTTTATTTTATTTTGGATGAAGGTATCAAATATTAGCAAACACACAAGTTATTTACACCTATTCACATTCCTGTTCACCTCTTTGATGCCCTCTCTAACTACTACAGACTACAAAAAAGGCCACAAACAAGATAAACTTTTGTTGGTAGAGCTATCCCAGCAATTTACCAGATATAATAAATGATGTTTTTTTAATAATAAAATGTGGTCTGTTTAAATATATCAAATGAATATGTGTGGTTGCTAAGCAACAAGGTAGAAAAACCTAGAGCAAATATTCTTAACCCAGGGTGTGAGTGGCTTGGTGTATAATCTTAGATTAGTCACTTCATCAGCTCTGGCAAGGTTATTCTTTGGATGGCAATTTCAACTTGTCCAGGAGGATATTTTGTATAATTAAAATATTGGCTTCCAGTTCTGGAACAAGATGCCATAGAATCATTTTTTCCCTTTTTCTCTCTTCTAACTACAACTAAGCAACCTGAAGATCATTAAACAGGCAATAATAAAAGGACTCAGAAAGCTTAGAAGAAGAGTGTGGTCTTCTAGGGACCTCATGAATTGAGAAATGACAGTGTGGTCCTCTCTCTGGGTTTTCTGTTTCTCTCTCATATACCACTAGATTGGGTGCCAGGAAGGCAGCAACCTGGAACCAACAAGCATAAACAAAAAACCAAAAAACAAAACCACATACAAAACAAAATGAACAAAAAGCCAAGAAAGCTTACTATCAGGCCAGAGGATTAAGAAAGGGAAGTCCAACAGAGACCTAGTGAGGAGTTCCAACCCAACTCAGCAAACTCGGCTGCTGGGCAGTGCAATCCTCAGACAGAGCCATAAAGCCCAGGCCATCCCAGCCCCTGTTCTATAACTGGGGCATCAGTAGATGTTCAATCTGGTGCCAGTGGTGGTGACAGCAATAAAGCCCCATATCTCCCTGCACTCTACCCACTGGCATATAGAGACCCAAACTCAAAGTCTTCTGCAATGTTTCTAAAAGGTTGCCCAGCAACAATGGGGACCCAGGGATGCGCTTCTCCCCCTGCAAATGGTACCAATAAAGATTAAGTGGGAACTGCAGCAGTGCCAGAAGAAAACAGACCAAAATAGCATTATAGGGGCTCAGAAAACTAAACTGTCATTGGAACTAAATTGTCCCAAAATAGACCAGAACCTACACACTAACCTAAAATAGAACATTTAAATAGAACCAGAAGTCTCCTAACATACCCAAATGTCTAGGATACAATAAAAAACCTCTCATTATACCAATAACCAGAAAAACAATTAGGATGAGAAAAAACAATCAGTTGATATCAATACTGAAATAAAGCAGATATTGGAATTACTTGAAAAAATTTATAAGGAGTAGCTGTCATAAAAATGCTTCAACTGTCAGTTACAAATACTATGGACACAAATGAAAAAAATAGAAAATCTCAGCAAAGAAATCAAAGTTATAAAAAAAAAGCCAAGTAGAAATTATAGAATTAAAAAATACAATAATCAGAAATCTTACTAGATGGATTCAATAGTGGAATGAGGATGATGGAGGATAGAATCAGTAAAATTAAACACATATCAATAAAATTTCCTCAGTCTGAACAATAGAGATAAAAGACTGGAGAAAAATAAAGTTACTCTCAGGAATCTGCGGGATAATAATGAAAGCTATAGCATTTATGTCACTTGGATCCCAGAAGGAGAAAAGAGACAATGTGGGACTGAAAAGGTAGTCAAACAAATAATGGTTGAAACTTCCAACTTTGGTGAAAGACATAAACTTATAGATAAACCTTTATAAATCTTATTTAAGAATCTCAAAAAACTCCAATTAGAATAAACTAAAGAAATCATCACTAAGATATAGTATAATTAAACTTCTGAAAACTACGTATAAAGAAAGACATCTTAAAAATAGCCAGAGGGAGATGATATATTACCCATATGGTAGCAGATTTCTCATCTGGAACCATGGAGGCTATAGTAAGTGGACGATTTTTCAAGTACTGAAAGAAAAGAACTCTCAACTAACTTGAATTCTATGTCTGACAAAACAGTTCTTCAGAAAAGAAGGAAAAGTAAAGAGATTCTCCAATAAAGAAAAACTAAGAGAATTTGTTGTTAGAAAATCTAATTTTCAAGATTGGTTGAAGAAATCTCTGCAAACACAGAGACAATGATAACAGAAGAAGGTCTGAAACTTTAGAAAGGAAAAAATAATGGAATAGGTAAAAATAGAAGTAAATAAAATAGACCACTTTTCACCTTATGAGTTTCTTTAATCATACTTTATGGTTGAAGCAAAAAAAAAAATATAACACCACCTTACGTGGTTCTCACTCTATATAGAGAAAATACTTAAGGCAATTATGTGTAAAATTGTAGAGAGTAAAGGGAGTTAAATGGAAGTATTATTTCTATACTTTAGGTTGTGAAACATCAACACCAACGGACTGTTATAAATTATGTATATATTGGTAATAATCTTGAGCAACAGTTAAGAAAACTGGAAAATGATATCTTTAAAAACAAAGCATACTGGAACTCTGAAAAATGCTCAAGTAACCCACAAGAAGACAAGAAAAAAGAAGCAAAAAAATTAAAGATCGACAGAGTGGATAGGTATAAATGATTTGACGATATGCTGTCTACAAGAAGGTTGCCTCAAACATAATGACATTGGTAGGTTGACAGTAAAACAATGAAAAGTGATGTATCATGTACAAATCAATTTTAAAAAGGAGTGAGTACATTAATATCAGATAAAGTAGACTTTGGAGCCAAAAAATTCCTATGGACAGGCTGGGCGCGGTGGCTCACGCCTGTAATCCTAGCTCTCTGGGAGGCCGAGGCGGGCGGATTGTTTGAGCTCAGGAGTTCGAAACCAGCCTGAGCAAGAGCGAGACCCCGTCTCTACTAAAAATAGAAAGAAATTAATTGGACAACTAAAAATATATAGAAAAAATTAGCTGGGCCTGGTGGCGCATGCCTGTAGTCCCAGCTACTCGGGAGGCTGAGGCAGGAGGATTGCTTGAGCCCAGGAGTTTGAGGTTGCTGTGAGCAAGGATGATGACACGGCACTCTAGCCTGGGCAACACAGTGAGACTCTGTCTCAAAAAAAAAAAAAAAAAAATTCCTATGGGCAAAGAAGGACATTACATAATGGTTAAAGGATCTATTCACCAAGAACATGTGTCATGCCTAAATTTGTATGTAACCAACCACAGAACTTCAAAATACATGAAGAAAAAAACCGATATAGCTGAAAGAAGAAATTGAGAAATCCACACTTTTAGTTGGGAAACCAAAAGAACTACTCAACAGCAAATCAAAAAGGATCTAGAAAAATTAAACAAGATAACCAACCAACAGGATACCATCAACATTCATTTTATAAATTGAATGAATTTCAAGTCTGAAGTTCCCACTAACCTTGCTTATATATTTTTGTTAATGTTTTTTACATGCTCATTGAGCACACAGGCTTGCTTTTATCCCTAAAAATTTCTCTCTACTCTCTAAGTTTCTGCTTCATTTTTAATATATGATGTCTAGATTTGGGATATTCTTGTGTATCCTCCTCACCTTACAATATTTAAATATCATGTTAAATTAAAGTGTTTTTGATCTCATTGATTGGTCTCTTAACCATTAAGGCAAGTCACAAGAAAAACTGCAGTTTTTGCTTACTGTCATGGACAGTGTTTGATCTGCATTGTCTTGGGGAAAGTTTCATTTACATTGAGACATGAAAAACTATTTTAATGCTTTTGGAGATTTGGGTAATTCCTTGATTGATTTGTACTGCCAAGCCATACGAATGCCACAGACTATTCTTGTTTACATGATTTTCTCCTGTGAATAACAAATCCAATATGATAACCTATTCTTTAAATCCTAGGCTTAAAGAGCTTCTGTAATAATACTCAAATAATATTAAATGTGGAATGAAACAGATTATGTTCAATAGTATTCCGATAGGGAAAACTTAAAGTGTTTAGAAAAATCTTTCTTGTGCCTTCTCCCTTCAATTATCAGGGATTCTTTCCTTATGTAAACCTGAACTTTTAGACTATCAATTGCTCAGAAATCTTGGTGAAATGGGTGCTGTGGATAAGTCAAATTTAAGAGCTTCAGGATCAGGAAAAAAAAAAAAATGATAAAAAGCCAGAAGTGACCACCCTTAGAATTCTAATGAAGAAAACCCAATGTAGGCTTTATATTTTCTTGAGGAAAGTCTTTAAAGCAAATATTTTAGTTCAAATTTTTTAGAATTGTTGTCTGCTTCTGATTTAATTTGTTCCTCTGACCACATTGGATAATTAGCACAATGATACAGTCATTTCTGGTGAATATACAATCCAGACCTAGGACAGTATCCAGGAGCTTTAATAAATGTTCCTTACAGGAAGCCAATTACGGAGAAGTTTGTGGTTAGAATCTAGTTTCAGGGAGGACAAGGTTATGTTTCAGCTTAAAGCAAAGATGGGATTTTATGCACAGAGTAATCTTGAGAACCAAGAGGATTGTATTTTCGGTAGGATGTGTGTAAAATGTGGCTCCTTATGAAAGAAAAGATTTGCGATGCATTTTTCTCCACCAGCATGACATTTTGCTACAACTCAAGAACGTGATTAGAATTCTACTCATTGATGGCACAGACACCAGAATATCTTAAGGTGCCATTTACAGGGGCTTAGTGCTAGGTTCTTTACAAAGTATGTGAAACAGTACTAGACTTGCTTTTCATTAGGAGATGTCTCATCATATCAGTTAGTATAATCTACACATCTTTCCCTTTGTGATTGAATCAGGCTGCAGTGCAAGATGCTCTGCCTCTTGGGCCGTGTAATCCAGTAGATCTACTGGTGCCGGAAGAGCCAGTAGCTGGTAGGAATGCTGTTTAGAGCATCCTGTATAGGGATTGAGTTGACAGGCCTCTGTAGGCAAATCACAGTGCAAGCCCTTAAGATTTTGGAGCAAAGACCTGCCCTCTTCTGTGGATAACTACTCTCCTTTTCAGAAACAGATCTAGGCCCACTACTGGGCCTTAGTAGTTAGCCATGGGCCACCAAGTTACCATATGACATTATCTGCTCATGATGAACTGAGTGTTATCTGATCCACCAGGCCATAAATTTGGGCATGCAGAGTAGCACTCCACCATCAAATGGAAGTGGTGTATAAGGTATCAGGCCCAAGCAAGACCCTGAAGGTGCAAGCAAGTTACAGGAAGAAGTGACCCAAATGTCAATGATCTTCTCTTTCCCAAACTATACCTATGGCCTAATGGGGAGTTCCCTAAGGTCAGCTGACAGAGGAATAAAAGACTTGGGTCTGGTTTACAGGTGATTCTGCAGGCATCACTTGAAAGTAGACAACGGCGCTACAGTCCCTTTCTAAGACATCCCTGTGGGACAGTTGTGAAGGGCTATTGTAGAGTGGACAGAATGTTTAATGGTGTACCTGGTTGTTCCCTTTGTTTGGAAGAAGAAATGGCAAGCCTTGAAATTATATACCAACTCATGGGCTGTGGCCATGGTTTGGCTAGATGTATGAGACTTGGAAGAAAATGGTGAGGACATTTAGAGGTAGAACAAAATAGAACAGATAGAATGCCTTATCTACCACCATGGTGTTTCACACAGCATTGCTTCTAATCAAGAAGCTTACTTTGCAGCATAAAGAAGTGTGATGATGGGCCCTTGCTCATGGAATTCACCATAGTCCCTGACCATAGTCTTACCATAATCCCTGACATCCTGAAACAACTGGCTTGATGTAATGATGGAATGGCCTTTTGGAGACAAAGTTGCACTTCCAGCTGGGTGGCAATACCTTGCAGGCCTGAGGCAAGGTTCTCTAGAAGGCTGTATATGCTCTGAATCAATACCTAATATATGGTGCTTTTTCTCCCATAGCTAGAATTCATGAGTTCACAATCAAGGGGTAGAAAGAAGTAGTGTTACTCACTATTATCCCTGGTGACCCACTAGCAAAATTTTTGTTTCCTGTTTCCACGGCCTTATGGTCTGTTGGCCTAGAGATCTTAGCTCCAAAGAGAGCCATGCTTCCACCTGGAGACACAACAGTGATTCCAGTGAACTTGAAGTTAAGACTGCTGCTGCCCAGCCACTTTGGCTTCCTCATGCCTCTGAAATAACAGGCAAAGAAAGGATGTTACTGTATTGGCTGGGGTGACTGATCCTGACGATGAAGGTGAACTCGTGATCCCTAACACATCCCTATTATTACCACTTATTAAGCTGAATTTCTACCGGCACCTAACTCCCTATTCCTGTTCTTTGCTTTGTATTTTTATTCAGCAATCATTAACATTTAATGTACTATATATGTTTTTTTCTTATTTTTCTCAGTGACTGTTATTCAACCATGTGCTTGGCCTTAGGCATGGTCACCTTTGGAATTTGCCTTTCGTATAAAAGTGCTGTTCAAATCTGCCAATGTCTGAGAAAGGAAATACAAAGAGAGTAAACTGTCAGGCAGGAAGTGCACTAAAAGCCTTGATTTTCTCTCGTGGTTTGTGTTCGACAAGGGCTGAGGTTATGTAAATTATATTTGTAGAGTGATCATTTTCCAAAATACAGAAGAACTGAGAGAATTTAGCCTCTAAACTAGGTCTCATTTAAGGAAATTGTATGGAAAAGCTCCTCTTTTATTGAATCTTTGCTCTATCATTGTTTTTTTTTTTTTTGCATTTACACATGTCTCATCTTATGTTTGGAAACAATAACAGTTTTTTTTTTTTTGTCTTTGCTTTGATTATAACAAGATTTCATTAGCTAGGGGAAAAAACTACTAGTGAGGATGAAAATTTTTTCTTCTGGAGGGCTTCTTGCACTGTCTTCTGTTCCCCTCCCCCATCCCAACTTCTGTGGTGGAGAGGAGTGAGAGTCCTTTAGAACACCCCGCAGAATCTGAGTGCTGCAGAACACCAATTTGTACTTACGACAGTTTACACTGTGGTAACATATCTGTTTCTCCTGTATATGCACACTTAAAGGAACACATAAGTCTGTATCTAAATGTGTAAATCTATATGTGTATACAATTAACTTAAACGCAGACTTTTATAATGCTGAGTACCCAAATGTTAAAACAAAGCGTGCCTCCCCTTATGTGTATATTTATGTTGTGGTTGCATTATCACCGTTTCTTATTGATGGCCAATTTGTTTCCCTCTGGCTTTGCAGTCTTAAAGATTGATGCTGTTTTGGGGTCTAATTACCCAAGCCTTTCCCAATTACGTTTTCGATGTATTTTTTCTAAAATGCCTGCAGTTTATGGCACTGCCCCAAATTGCCTGTTCAGCCAAGGTGCTTGCTCAGCATATCTCCTTTCCATATGCATGTCACCTTCAATGAAGTCTCGTTTTCGCTACAGAATACTTTTCATTTGCGTTTGTATATGTCAGCCAAATCTTGTCCTTCCTCTGAACTTGGTATTTTAATTAAGGTTTCTTTACCATAATGTATAGGGAATTGGTTAGAAAAATGCAAAGAAGAAATTAATAGAAAGACATACTTTATAATCTAATTATTTTCCTTTTTTCAACTCTTTCTTATTAAACCACATAAATAATGTTACACATTAAAGGTTATGTTTTTTAGTAATTGGATCGCACAGAGGATACTTCTTAATTAAATAATATTTTAAAATTCTTTTATTAAAAAATGGTAGAAGAAACAGAATAGCTAGCTGTATTCCCATCTCCCTAAAGGGGCAGTTAAAGAGATCCTTAGGTATATTTCATAAACAATATTTAAAAAATATTTAAGAAAAAAATTGCATGAAGGAGAAAAACATAGCCTTGAGTGTGAGCTTAGCTTATATATTCTGGAAGGTGCTGGTTGTGCTGCTCTGTAGCTGTGATGCTGGTCCCCATTTTAAGGGGATATGTTATTAATGAGAGCTGGAAGTGTTTAGTGATCGCACTTAGAAGTTGATAGATCAAACAAATTTAATAGATGTAAAGGTAAATGAAATTGAATAGCAAGACCAATAAACTTGCGTGTGTGTGTGAATATACACACATACACACACACCCCCCCAAATATACAAATGTAAGAATTCATGTTTATTTCAAACACACATAGAATACTGTAAAATATTGATAATGTATTAGCGCCCCCGCAAAAGTGCCAGTGCTTTCCAAAAGATGAGTAGCATACAGTCTAGATTCCCTGACCACAGTGGGTAATAAATGGATCTTATACAAATCTTATGTGTTTTTTTAAAATCCACTAAATAACTGCCCAATTATAGCAGAACTAGGTAGGTAAATTACTAAATATATCTTGCATTGTATCTTCAGTGTACAGTAAAAAACCCAAAACTCTTAGAAAGACAGCTGAGAAATGTGCAAGAATGTTCATTACAGTGTTGTCTGGGGTAAACAGATAGAACTAGAATGAAGTATGTGGAACAATAAGCTTCATGTATTTTGAAAACCATATATAAGGCAACATTATATATATTTTTTGAGAATAAACATCTAAATAGATATATAGATGGTAGATTAGAAATTGTATTAGTAAAAAGACAGGCTAAACTCTTTCACCAAAAGATTCAAATATACAGAAACTCAAAGTTTATTTCTTAAATAAAATAAAACATAAAAATAATAGTTTATTTCTTATTAATAGCCAGATAACTCTGCCATTAGTACCTGGCTTCCACATCCTTCTGGAGGTAAATCTATGCACCTTCACAGATGTAAGACAGCTAGCAGGTCTTTTCCCTGTTCCAGCAGGACCTTTAAGCTTGTTTATTCTTATTAGGCTGCTACAAATCTGACTGTAATGTACTGTAGTGATTGAATGATTATCAGTGATGACTACTCAGAGATAACCTATTTCTTCTGTATTTTCTTTCCTATGAAAACCAACATTAGGAAGATATCAATATTTTTAATCTGCAAAATTTTGGAGTTTATGAGACAGTTTTGTATATATTAACTTATTTAAGTTAATTCAAGCAAATGAATGTGAATCTTTCTTAATGCATAAGTCACACTGCAAACACTTGGAAAAAAATCTACAACCCATGCTGGGCCAATAAATATATCTTATCTTCCAGCTAAAATAGGTCCTCTTGCTGGAATTGATGTTTGTCTTCATGGGACAGACTTAACATGGATAGAATTAAAAATCTACCTGGTGATCATAGACATGCCAAGCAGACATGAGTACAGAAATTCCGCTTCCAATAGAGGCAAAATTATGTCTAGTTGATAGCACAATTCCTATTGTGTCATGGTATAGGCAATATACCCGCCATCACACCTGCCTGGAGAACATCTGCCTCAGGCAGCCTCAGCCTGCAGCATAGCTACTGTGCTGTGAGGCCCAGCCACTGGCCCTGGGCTCCTTACCCCTAAGCAAGTGTGTCTGTTTTGAGCTGTTATCCTCTGCTATCTAATTTGTGTCTTCTAATCTGACGTAGGCAGGGAAATCAGATAACCAAACTCTGCTGACCTGGCAACAGGACATGCTTTGGGACTAGTTCAGTGCCACCTCACATATCCAGAGATCTCTTAATCTGGAAGACACAGCAGTGGTACAGCTATTCTTAAAACTCTGTAGGAAGATTCTCTTAGATGCCAAAAGAAACCTCAGAAAGATCATGTCTCAAATCTTCTGTATTTTATTTACAGGTGAGTTTCGGGCTTCTATCCAGGTTTCCTTATTATTTACACTTTACCTTCTAAAAGTGTTCATTTGATTCAATAACAAATCCATGCCTTGGCATAATTCAGAATTGGTGGTGGGAGAGAGAGGCAGTTAATCGAATCAGAATATTCAAGAAAATTTCCTTCTGATTTATTTAACATCTAACTAATAACTAAATTAACTGTATCATTTGCCTACGGAAGATTTGCTTGACTAATAGTGAATATGCAACAGATGTTGTTTTGAACTTTGGAATGGTAACACAAAGTTATCCAAAAAGCATAACATGTCGCTTGATCCTACAAGTCTTTATGTTCCAGTCAAAAACAGACAAACAAAAATAGCATCAACAATGATGATTGATGGGACCAGAAATATTTGCACAGCAAGAAAGTATGAAACTAAGCAGTTACTACTATATAGTTAACAAGTTTAAATTTCCCCTTCATTTTATTTGCTTGCTCACTCTTTCTAGTTTTTCTCATTCTTATCATCCACTTTGCTTTCACTCATATTCTCCCTTTCTATATTTTTATCCTGTTTTTATTTCCAATTTTCTCTGCTTCCTTTCAAATAATGCATTTACGTTGAGTGCGCTTCATTGTTATTTCATCTTATCCCATTCTACCTCATTTATATTACCTTTTAGTGGCTTTTTGATTATATCTTTTCAAAAGCTGCATCAAGGATCAAATAAAACAAAACCTATCAGCAGTTCAAAACTGAAAAATAATATTGAAACTGCTTGCCTCAAAGAGATATTTTACATAAATAGGTTTGCAACTTGACCTCAAAGTCAGCCAACTGGGAATTTTGCCTGGTTGAAGGAAACTGAGATTTGGAGGATGGGGACGGTTTTGTGCTTTTTTTCATCTGTGCTTTTTTTCATCAAAAAAACATATACTTATTTTTTTTAGCCCAGGGGTAGCAGTGGGAGAGGTAGATGTAAGACCGTTAAGAGTGGCCTGGTGAAGTTGTTGGAGATCTGGTGAGATTTTTTTTATTTTTATATTTATCTACAGCCAGCAATTTAGCTTCTGTAGGCAATACTGCTTCTTTTAATAATTAACATTCAGTTATAGGTATATTTAAAATCCCTAGCATATCACTCTTGCTAGTACTTTTTAAACTACTTTTACATTATTAGTCAAACCCAAGATTTCTTTTGTGGATCAGAAAAGATTCTCAGTACAAAACATGTTTTGTTAATTAGGAGTAGAGAAAAAATGGTGGGAGGGTGAATATTTTAGATAACTAAAATTTATTTTTAAGATCATTTCCTTCATGTTCTAAATAGGAAGGGCTTACCATATTGTCCATCAAAAATAAGCATTCCAAAATATCAACTAGGCTGCTGATGAAGATGCCAGTGATGGTAATACTGAAACAATGGCCCAAACCCTATTCATAATTTAAAATGTACAATTCAATGGCTTTTAGCATATTCACAGAGTTGTGCAACCATCGCAACATTCAATTTTAGAATATTTTCATCATTCCAAAAGAAACCCTGCATCCTTTAGCAATCACTCCCCATTTCGCCCCAGCACTGTTCCCTCATCCCTAGGCTACCTACATTCTGTCTCTATAGATTTGCCTATTCTAGGCATTCCAGATAAATGGTATATTGTATGTGGTGTTTTGTGACTGGCTTCTTTCACTTAGCCTAGTATGTTCAAGGTCCATCCATATTATATTGTAGCATGTGTCAGTACTTCATTTCTTTTTCTACGTGAGATGCTTGATGCTCTTTTTATTCTTCTGCGAGTCATCTATTTTGTCTATCTATAGGCTTATAAAATTTTTTTTGGTATTTTCTTTTTGTTATTTCCTATTTTATTAACTCTTAATCAGGTATCTTTTTATCTAATTTTATTATTTTATCTTATATAATATATTGATACTTTCATAAAGTCAGATTTTGAAATATTACATAAGCACTTAAAAGAAAGGTGTGTTGTTTTCAGAATATAGAGATTAATATAACCTTCCAATCCACATTGTTATTTTATTTATACTTCCTGTTTTCTCTTTTTAAAAATTTTACTTGATTCTTTAGAGGCTGAGAAAGTTGAGTTAAAATTTCTTGTTGTCAATACTTTGTCTATTTTATGTTGTATTTTCTGAAATATTTGTTTTATACATTTAGATTCTATATAATCAGGTGACTAAATATTGATAAACTGTGAATTTTGCCATTATTAATGAAGTTGTCATTTGACTCAGTGCTTTTTCAATTTTTGACTAATATTAATATTTTAACTCTTACTTTTTTATTGCTTTTACTTGTTATATCATTGCCTCCTATTTTACCGTCAATTCTTGTGAGTCATTTGTTTTAATTTTTTTCCTCTAAACACAGGTTACTGTTGAGTTTTACTTTTACATCCAATCTGTTTGTGTTAATAGACTAATTAATTCCTTTTATACTAATTGGTATGACAGACAAGTTTGGTTGGTCTTAATTCTATTACCTTTTTGTTTTTCTTGATAAAAGTGAGGAAATAGATAAAACCAGTAGATTTCAGTCTCATAAATTAAACTGCAAGAGCCAGAAGAACTCTGTCCATATTCTCTCTTTTGTCTTCTTCACTCTGATGGCGTGGTTTGTCTTTTATTCTCTTAGTCCTTGTTTAATGAAGGATAAAAACAAGCTTTGGATATTTGTAAATGCCTATTTATTTTTTTCTGATTTTACCTATTCACATTTCTTTAGGATTAAAGGGACCCTGATTTCATTCCTTCATTTTAACTCAGAAATCTAAACCTTATCATTTTAATGGCTGCTTGGCATGTCATATTATAGATATTCTGAATTTAGTTGAAATATACCTAATATGTAGGCTGTTTCTAATTTGTCAATATTAAAGGCAATGCTGAGTGGAATATCTTTGTACTTATTCTTTAGCTCAATTGTGCAAATGTTTCTGTAGAATGGAACTCAGTAGTATAATTTAAGGGCCAGAGAATATTTACACCAATATATACTCTACCAACAGTATAATATATGAGGAAGGTTGTTTTACCATAGTCTAATGAACATTGAATAAGAGTCTTCATCTGTTTGAATATTTTCACAGAATAAAGTAAAATTCAATAGACTAGACAATGGCCCATAGTTGGGTAAGGACCAGGCACTCCTGAATGAGAAGGAATAGAAAGTGCAAGGTGTGGCCATAATCCAAAGGGCCACCACTTACTAGTGGACTGCTTGGCTACTCTGAAGTCCTATTAATGTTGAGATATTAAGAACCTGATATTCTCTGAAATTGGAATCAAATTTCAATGCACTCACTGTACTGCAGTAATTTTGTCTTGGCCATAAGCGACTCCTTTGGGGTGAAGCTCATAGCAATGGGCTGTCTCATGAGGCTCTGCAAGCACAACTCCTATATGATCCCTTTGCACTCCAGTGCCCCACAGTTGTGATACTGCTGCTCCCTCTGTGGCCCTCACCAAGTTATTTTCTCCTCTATTCTCTGATCCTTCTCCACTCTACCAGCACAGACCTCCAGGTGACTGTGTGAGTGACCTAGGTGAGTGATACAGCTATGGACATAGGGCAATCTGATAACGGCTGTGGGATGGATCAATACCTTCTCCAGACAGGGGTTACCTAGGAGTTCAGCCCCTAAAGTCTGTGCAGTTTGGGGGCTACATTAGCTTTAGTGGCTATTTTTTAAAAGACACTAAACAAACCTTGCTACAGTGAAGAAAAGTTTTATAAATTGAAAAATGATTTGAATGGATTCCAACATAAAGAAACAAAATCCAAGATATGTGAATTCAAGGTTGATTGCTGTAATAGGAAGGATAGTGGATTGACGTTCATGCTAACAATTTCTGCTTTGGAAATGTTTGGTAGTGTATATAAAAAGAGAAAATTATTTCCAGGTGGACATGATGTATTGTTAAGTGACCAGCCAAGTCTTCAGCTGTGTGTATTTATAATGTGGGAGTTCAGCAATCAGTTGAGGAATGTTGGGCAGTTATGGTTGAGACAAACTTGGCCAAAAGGAAAGGTATTAATTATTTACTTTAAAAAGTTTTATTTTTCCATCTGGGTCAATGAGGTCAAAATTTTCAAGGGAAAAAAGATCTAGTTACCAGAATATGAAAATA
>NW_012150396.1:1067772-1083704 GCF_000956105.1 Propithecus coquereli | reverse complement strand
TATCGAAAAGTTAATATTATAATGATTCTACCCAAAATTATTTGTAAATTCAGTGAAATAATTGCTAATAATTCTTTCTATAAAACTTAGCAAAATACTTGCAAACTTCGTAAGTAAGAGAAAATATGTAAGAAAAGCCAATAATAGAATTTTGGAAAAAAAGTAAGAAGGGATTCTAGCCAGCATTAAAAGGATAAAATAAAGATAGGAATTGAGATTGAATAGTATTAATAATAGTGTAATAATAGAGGGAAAGATTAGTACAAATAATTGGGGAGTCCAGAACAACTTATGTTTATGTGAAAATGTAATTTATAAAAAAATTATTAATAATATTTCACATTGGTGATTAAAGCGTGAGGTATTCAATTAATGGTAGAAAGACCATTGGTTATCAATTTGTTACAAAATAAGTAAAGTTACTACATCTCATTGATTC
This sequence comes from Propithecus coquereli, assembly GCF_000956105.1. Lineage (NCBI taxonomy): Eukaryota > Metazoa > Chordata > Mammalia > Primates > Indriidae > Propithecus > Propithecus coquereli. The sequence continues at coordinate 1,083,265 of NW_012150396.1, read as the reverse complement.
TAAGACTCACATCTTTTTATATTTTAACATTTCTGGGCAAGATGGCAGACCAGAGATGCCAGCTGCCAGATTGTCTCAGAAAGAAGAAAAAACTTTAGATGAAAATGAAAAGATAAACAAACAAACAAACATAGATTGGGTATAATTCAAGGGAACCTACCAGAGATTCCATGGGAAGACGTTGCAGAGCAGAACAAGATGGAGCAAGATATCAGCAGAGATCAACCCCTGAGAGGCTTGGAGTCCAGTGAGAAGGGCAGATGGGGTGGTTTGTTTCTTCCTCCCCCACATCTCTGGCAGTCAGTGGGCTCTTGAGCTGCTGGAGAGCCCTTCTACCCTCACAAGCCCAAAAGCTGCCACTGCCAGTGAACTAGGAGCTTCTTAAGGACAAAATACCAGGCCACCAGTGCCCTTGGGTCTGCTTCCCATCACAGCAGACCTGAGCTGAGATGGCAGGTGCCATATTGCTTCTCCACCCACCGTGTGCCTAGGTCCTCCCCAGGGAGCTTCAGCCCCTGAGTTATCATCTCACTCATTCCCACACAAACACTTCCCAACTCTGGCCCAGGCTGTGGGAGATACGAGGGGCTGGCCAGTGTGTCCCAGGGGATCTGTATGACCCTAGAGGCTGGACTTTCTGGGAAGGCTGCCTTCTGGAGAGAGGGACAGAGACCACCAGAGTGCTAGCTTTGCTCCATTCCTTTCCTTCCCTTCCCTGCCCCCACTCAGGGCTGCTGAGAGAGATGATTGAGCTGAGGCTTGCAGGAACTGTTCTTCCCCTTTGTTGGTGTGTCCACCACACCAGGTCTTCCACAGAGAGTGAGATTCAACCTTCCCTCTTAAAGACCTGCAGCAGACTAAGGGGTGCTCAGACTGTGAGCTTCTTGCTCATTGGCCTTCCCTGGTGCTGCTTGAGTGGCTGCTCCATCAGAGCAGGGCACACCCTGAAGCAGAGGGTTATCAAATCTGCTTGAGCACCTGATAGGCAACTTGGGACCATCACATGTCTCCTTGGCACAGTCAGGTGTTGATTGTCAGGAGCCCAAGGACAGTGCTGCAGGCCCAGAACTCCTTCACGTTGTTCAGAGTCATGGAGGGGATTTGTGAACTAACCTTAGAAGGCAAGGGAGCCTAGGTGGGCAGAACTGAAAAAATTCAGCATGGATCCCAGACATCAGTGCCCTCATCAGGGAGCTCAGCTAGTTTGAGCTCCTGCCAGCTGGCAGATGCTGGAGGGAGACCGCAGAGCAGGGGAGTGGGGGAAAGGAGAAAAACCTGCTCCTGATGGCCAGAGTGTGAATCTCAGACAGCCCCTCGCCAATATGCAGACTTTCTGGCTCAGTGGGGCCTCTCAGGCCCCTCCCTGATGGCTTTCCCCCAAAGCTGGGAGTAGACCTTGGACCCTTGCCGAAACAGCTACCTTACCAGGTTCTGTGGAGCCAGAGGGCAGGCTCATATGACCCAGTCCTGCCCAGCCTAACTCCCCTACCCACCTCTGCTGTGGTGAAAATAAGGACTCACGTGGAAGTTCCAGGGCCCCACCCACCACCTGGGGCATTTGAGTGCTTCTCCTAAGGGACTAGAGCTGCTCACAGATTCTCCAAAACAATACAGCATCCTATTCCTTCTGACAAGTGCCACCTACTGACAAGGAGGTCAATTTGTACAGTCCTTTACAGTATTTACTTACTCAGTCACATACGATGTGGTTGATCCTATCCCATAAGCACCAACTACTGTCTCAGAGATTAAATTGGGCATGCCAATATAACTCACACTGCTAAGACAACCACAGGGCTGGGGAAAGAGAAAGGAATTTAAAGATCTCCATCCTCCCTCTTCAAAGAGAGACAGGGAATCTGCCCACACACATAGTTCACCACTGCTACAGCCTATAAACAACTAGCAACTGAGAAAACCACCATATTAAGGATATCTGTAACCAAAGCATCCATCCAGAATCTAAAGAAGAAATCATCAAAAAAACTCCAGAAGTAAGAAAAATCCAAGTGAAATGATACTCCTAAAAGGGAATACCAGCTCTCCAGCAATGGATACCAACCAAAATGAAAATATTGAAATGGCAGATAAAGAATTCCAAGTATGGATTGTAACACAAGAGAAAATGGAAAATCAACTCAAACCAGAAAAACAATTCAGAAAATGAATGAAATATTTACTAAAGAGATGAACATATTTAAAAAAAAATAGAAGTTCTGGAAATGAAAAATTCGTTTAAGGAAATACAAAACACAGTGGAAAGTTTTAAGAATAGACTAGACCAGGCAGAAGAAAGAATCTCAGAGCTTGAAGACAACTATGTCAAATTGACTCATTCAGTCAAAAATAAAGAACAGGGAATTAAGAGGAATGAACAAAGCCTACAAGAAATACGGGATTGTATGTAACAACCAAATAGAAGAATCATAGGCATCCCTGAGAGTAAGGAAGAAAATGCACAAGGTTTGGAAAACCTATTTGATGAAATAATTGAGGAAAACTTCCTTGGTCTTGCTAGAGATTTAGAGATTGCTAGAGATTGAAAAGAACACCTGGGAGATTCATTGCAAAGAGCCAATAACGAAGACATGTAGTCATCAGATTGGCCAAAGTCAACGTGAAGTAGGAACTCCTGTGAGCTGTGAGGTGAAAACATCAAGTAACTTACAAAGGAAAACCCATCAGGCCAACTGCAGACTTCTCAACTGAGACCTTATAAACCAGAAGGGATTGGGAACACATCTTCAGTCTTCTTAAGCAGAACAACTGCCAACCTAGAATTTTGTATCCTGCAAAAGTATGTTTCACATATGGAGGAGAAACAAAGACTTTTTCAGACAAGCAAATACTGAGGGAATTTGTCAAGACTGGATCTGCCCTGCAGGAAATACTCAGAACTGCATTATACATGGATCAGCACAATAGACATCCACCAGTGTAAAACCACCAAAAGTGAAAGCTGAGAGTGCATACAAAACAATAGCACACGAGATAAAACAAGCGATAAGGTACTGCCCATAGAATGACCAGAACAGTATCCCCCATATCAATTCTATCAATCAGTGGGAATTGTCTGAATGCCCCACTCAGGAGACACAGGCTGGCTGAATGGATGAAAAAAATACAACCCAAGTATCTACTGTGTCCAGGAAACACGTCTAACTAACAAGGACTCATACAGACTCAAGGTGAAGAGATGGAAAGCAATATTCCATGCAAATGGAAACCGAAAGAAAGCAGGTATAGCCATTCTCATATCAGATAAAATTAACTTTAAATCAACAATAGAAAGAAAGACAAAGATGGTCATTATATAATGGTAAAGGGAGCAATTCCACAAGAAGACTTAACAATCCTACATATTTATGCACCTAAAACAGGAGCACCCAGATTCATAAAGTAAACCCTACTAGATCTAAGCAAACAGATAAACAGCAGCACTGTAATTGCAGGAACTTCAACACCACACTGACAGAAGGAAATATCACCCAATCAGAAAATAAATGAAGAAACACTGGACTTAAGTGGGACTCTAGAATAAATGCCTAACAGACAGCTACAGAACATTTTCTCCCAAAACTACTATACCTGTTTCCCAAGGATCTTTGAAAAAATACTTTGAATGTAATTTTTAGAAGATAATATCATTCAATTTCCATAAAATAAAATGAACAAGACTCATTTCCAATTTGCCAATTTGCCATCCACAGAATGTTTTAACATTACACCGAATTCTTTTACTTATCGAAAAAAAATTATTCTCTTATTCAAGAACTAGAGCTGAAATGACACATAAAATGATGTAGTCTGGAGTGCCTTTTACAAGAATAAATGTTCCTCCTGGACTAGATTCAATTAATTACATTAGTTTAATGAGAAGTTTAATTTTCTGTCTCCCAATTTTGATGTTCAGAACTATACTGAAGTTATCTGTATGAAAACTGTGGTAATTAGTACGGAAATCGACTTTACAGTGGTTAGAACCTTTTGAAATGATAAATTGCAAGTTTCCCTAGAGGTAGGGGGTTAACTGCTTCATTGGGATTTTGGAATGCCAATGACACTTTTGCCAAAAATTATCAAAATGGACGTATACATGACCTTACGTCCATCGCATTTATGCTTGCTCTCTCTTTGGCTTGCTCAGGTTCCTAACAGAGAAGAAAATGTAGCTGGCAACCTTGGCTCCTTCCTGGCATGGTCTGAGGACAGAATTTATCCACATCTGACCCTTTCCACAGTCAGTCGGTGCCAAGTCAGTGCTCTACACTTCGCCCTCACTTTTCATTTGAACTGAGGAAGTGAAAAATAACTTCTCCTAAAAAGGATGGGGATAACTGTTGACATTAGAACAAGACTCTCCCAGAGATTTTGGCAAGAATTAGTTCTCTCTGTAGAGAACTGCAACATTCACATTTATATTCAGTACGATTGAGTAATCCAAATGGTTGTGTAATAATCAGAAGTTTTAGTAAGAGTAATACTCTTATTGCAGAGAGAATATCACTTATCTAAATTTAGAGTAAATTATCTTTAAAATTTCAGATGTAGATATATGATATAAAAATAATTTTAAAATAGAAGGAAACATTATTCATTCACCACACTCAGAGAGAGATACAGAAAATCGCATTCAATTCTTCAGTTTGGAGGACGAATTCTGGTTCTATCTCTCCTTCCGTTATTGTCTCTTTCCTATGTGAAGAAAGATTTTTTTTTTTTTTTTTCTTTTTCGTGCTTGGTGAGATTGGAGAAAAGGATATTCTTTTGGCTTAGCCTCACATCCTGGCTCTGATTTTTCTCTGATGTACAGATAACAGATAAAACACACATACCCTCTCTCTGCTCCTGTCTCTTTGAGCCTTACTCCAGCACGAACCAAGGTGGAATGGCTGGTTTGGAGGGCTATCGATGTGTTTTTGTTCCCATTGTAGCAGGGTGTGGTTCTCCAGCTCTAGGTAAAGCAATCCAATTCAGAAATGTGGAAGTAGAAGACCTGATATGCTGCCATCTTATGGCCTTCGCACTCATTGCTCCTTCTACCTGGAATGCTATTTCCCCAGGTATGCTGACACCCTTCGGGTCCTTGCTAAATACCACCTTCTTAGTGAGGTCTTTCCAGACCACTCTATTCACAAAATGACAGACCCCTTCCTAGTTCTCCTTAAACTGTTCCTTGATGTGTCACGTACTTTATTGCTTCTTCACTGTAGGTCTTTTCCCAACTATTAATAGGATGTAAGCTCCTTAAGAATGTAAGTGAACTGCTCTGTCTCCAGTGCTCAGAATAGTTTTTGACATACTTCTGTAAGCATTTTTCGAATAAATGAATTAAAGCTCCATTTCGATCTCTGGATCACACCGTGTCCTCAAAATCAGTTTTGCCAAGAAACCTGTTCTTTGGAAAATAAAGATAGTACCGTATTTTAGTTTCTGTGTACTTCCCAGGTATATTTCTTAAATTTGTAAGCCCCATAGATGAGGAGGATTGCGAATGATGAGTACCCTAGAACCCAGAGAATCACATGGGAAAATCACAGACCGCACCAGCCAAAGCTGGCAGGTTCTGTGGAAGGAGGTGAGTGGGAGGAGGGATGCACAGAGGGATTTGGTAGATTCACTTTCATTCTTGGCTTTGATAATTATATACATATGTATTGATATCTATACCAACGCATATAACCCTGTAACTCTGAGATAACCACTATATGTACATAAACTATATAACTATGTAACTGTGTGTGAGTAGACAGATATAAACCATGCATGTTATAGATGATTGTCTCAGAGTTAAGGGATTATGAGTTTCTACCTTCATCATATTTTTGAGGGGTTTATTTCAGATTTTCTAAAATGAACATGCATAATTTATTCACTATACAGGGAATAATAATCTCTATTGAAGAATAATTCTAGGGCAAAGGGAACTAGACAGCTTTCTTTGGTAATAATACGTTCTACCTAGAATGGTGAAGAGAACTTTCCGTCCTCAATTTGCTTGATGGCAACTCCATCTGAATGCTGGTACATGTTTAATAAAAACAGAACATCTGCCCTGCTAGATTTCAAACCAATACCAATTGTTCCCATATTCACAAAGTGTCTTTTCTCCAAATAATGCTTTAATCATAACATTAATTTACTGTTTTCAAGCGTAAGACAGGCTTCTGCTGGCAGTAGTTTGACTTCTAATTAAGGTGACTGGCAGGTTGCACTCATGGTCCATTTTAAAAAGCATTTGATTTGACTTAGACTGTAACCATATTCTATGCAAAGGGTTTTATTATATTATGTAATATGGATATTTATGCATTGATTCCTAAGAAAATGAATGTATTAATTAATTCAAAAAACATTTTTGGGTTACCTATGTTTCAGACACTATCTTAAGCACCAGCAGCATGGTGTTGAGCTCAAACAGACATGATTCCTAGCAGATTTCACTGTTCTCGAAGGAGCCTGCTTAATGCTCTGGTAGCCCTTCTCTTCCACCCATGCTATATTTTCAATAGCCCTTTAGTCTCGAAAGCTCTTATAAAATCAAAAATGATAAAAATCACAATTGGATGATTGTAAAATTCTCTCGTAGCTCTTATGACTCCATCCAGCTTGAGGAGACACAGAGCAGAAATGATCAGGAAATGACAAAGAAAAAATAGGGTTCTGTACTTTTTATTTAAACAAAAGACTATTTGGCTAAAATTTTATTTCTAAACCTAGTGCTTCAAATAAATAAAAATCTAGGGAGTTTTTTTAATACAAAGTCTAAATCTACATCTTTATATATAAATGGGAAAAATAATATGATCTGATCAAGATCCAGACAAAGAGATCTTAATGATGTTGTTATGAATGATAATCCATTTCAGGAGGAAAAAATTAAATTCTCCATTTCCTGCTTCAATGAATTAGTAGGAGTGTTTAGTTTGGGAAAAAGAAAGTGGAGAATTACCTACTGCATTGCTTTAGCTGACTCTGAACCTTGCATCTATTGACTTTAGAGCTCAGCTATCCAATTATTAAAAAGTTGTTTTCTCTTTCAAATAAATAACTGAAAACTCTGAAGCTTCTGATCATGTGGAGCTGTGGAATTTCAGGGGAACTAAAGAGCTTATTATCATTCAATTTCTCATATTTAAAAATAATGATATCCTGGGGCTAATAACAGAGTACGTGCATCCTGATCATATAATGAGATGACCACCGGCGTAGGTACAGCAGGAAAGATGCTATTTATGCTAATCTCCTTGATTGCCTTTCACAGGTACAGAAGTTTCAGTGAAAGAGCATTTTCTTCTCTTTGGAAATTTTTCCACAGTCAAAATTTTATGGAAGAAAATCTTAGGGATCATAGGTGACAGATGATAACGTAATGCCATTGTCTCAATGGATCATGCTTGGCATCTGTCCGTGAGATACTCTTGTTGACATAACACTGTGGTCGTGTTTGAAAGTAAAGGAGGAGTTTGTTCAAAGTATTAGGGTTACTATTACAATTAGTTTTAAAAATTAAACCAAATTTTCAAAAACGTAAGGGGTGTTTATTTCTGAGGTCATCGCCCACTTACTTTAAGGTTTATTGCAATTTGGCTTCTCCACCTCCAGCATCCTGTCTTCACCCCTCCTCTCTCCAAAACTGATTTTCCTCAAGGGTCTTAATGGTTATTTTTTTTTTTATTTCAGCATATTATGGGGGTACAGATGTTTAGGTTACGTATGTTGCCCTTGCCCCCCCCTTAATGGTTATTTTTAAGTGATTGATCTTAGTATCTATTCAAAAGAAGACATTAATGATTTTTATCTCTTTCTTGTAACTGTATACTTTGTTAGTTTCTGTGATTTTTTTTTTTTCACTCTTCTGGTTTTCCACGCTCCCTAAGCTCTCTCTCCTATCCTCTAAATGTAGGTTTTCATTTGGATACTATTTTCAGTCCTCCTTTCATTCCCTCTAAACTTTCTTCTTGAATGATCTCCCTCTTAAAGGTTAATCCCAAGTGGAAGACAGTTGATTAGCTCCCACAGGTTTCCTAAACTCATAAAATGTTATCATTGAAAGGTTATGTGGTGGTTATTGAATAAACAGGACTCACTAAGACAGGGATGCCGCTTGCCCAAAACGCAACTAGTGAGAAGGGAAAATAACACTCATATCCAGAAATTCTGATTCTAAATATTAATATAGTCTTTATTCCATTATACCAGGAGCCAGGAGGCAACAGCTCAGAGAACTAGAGATGGGTAAGGAAGCCCACCATGAGTGATACAGCTCAATACATTTTAATTGAGAGCAATTAGATTAAAAAGGGGTTGCTGTAGATGGCAATTTGTCTAAATGATAATTCACCTTCTATAATTAATATTCTTTATTAATGATTCAATTTATCTTTTTATTTTTTTATTTAAAAATATTAAGGGGGTGGCAAACGTTTTTGTCACATGGGTACACTGTATAATACTTAAGTGTGCCTGTTCTACGTGACCCTTCAGTTTGTGTGTTTTCCACTTGATGTTGGCATTTGTCATGGCCCAGTTTCTCCTGGTTCCTTGAAATACTCTCTAGTTGCCTTCCACTACATTTTCTTTTCTTTTCTCTGACTTTTCATTGTTTAGCTTTAAGCTGGTTTTAAAGTTTAAGCTACTTGCAACAAAGGAAACTTGCCTAAGATATTTATATTTGGGGTTTAATGGTATATATACTTTATTATTTAACTTATAATTTCAACTCCTTTGAATGGAATTACTAATAAATATACTTTTGTTACTCATCTACTAAGCTGCTTTATAAGTTTCCACTTGCACTTGGTATTCCATTACCTGAAATCCCCTTGCCTTTATAGTCACATTTTTACTTTCTTTATTAAAAAGTCACTTTCTCAGTAGAGTGTTCGCTGACCACCATTTGTAAAACTTTAGCCGCCAGCCTTTCATAAAGTATCCTCTTTCCTGTTTTGCCTTCTTCAGTACTCACAGCTATCTAACATGCTGTCTGTGGTACTCATTTGTTTTCTTGTCACCGTCTCCCTTTTCAACCGTGAGCTCTCTGAGGGCAGAGTTCCCGTCTGCTTTGTTCTGTCTTCTATGCCCGGCACTAGGAGAAGTCTTGGGTCCTAGTCAGTTCTCCTTCAGATATCGCTGTGTTCCACACTTCAGTGAGACCAAATGAAGAAAATATGCTTCTAGAACAGGATGTAAGAAGCAAAAATTCCTCATCAAAAAATATAAAATGTCATCTTTGGAAGAAAGAACACCTACATACATATTAAATACATAAAGTCAAATGCTGTCTTCCATGTCCCAAATCACTCCCATTTCTGACAGTCTTTGCACTTGGAATCCTGATTAACAATTCTGCCCTTACCTTCAGTTGTCATTTCAAAACACAGAACACCTGAGAATGTAAACGTCTGTTTTTGTTAGGAAACAAATGCTTCTGTCAGTGCTGCCAAATTCCATAAAAATATCGAGAAAACAATGTTTTTCAATACATTTTTATGTTTCTTTTTAAAATAAAATACAAGTAACAAAAAGAGAATGTGGGTTGGAATTCATTATCCAGTCATAAAAACATTTCGATGTCAGGAAGCCTCACAAATCCTTTCCATTCTTGCCCAGAACAGAGTTAGTGGACAAGGTCAGCCGGCATAACTTTTCTTCCCTTTTTCTCATACATTTCCTGACACATCTTCCGAGAAAATCCAAAAAATGACTCTCCTCATTGCAGTGTAAAAAGTAAAAATTTTTGAAAGATAAGGGCCATCAGGATTGACTCATTCACCTAAATCGAAACCAGAATTGATAGAGGTAGATTTTGGTCTCAGAAAAGGCAGAATTTGGTGGCATTCATATATTTCAGAACCATATATCTTCTTTTACTTGTACAGTGTAGTGAAAAAGAACACAGTCTTTGAAGCCAGACAGAGATATCAATCTCAACTGCAGAGTTAAAAAGCTACATCACTTTGGAGAGTTAGTTTTACTTATCTGATTCTTTTTCCTATGTGATAAATTGTGCCTAACCATACAGGGCTGTTATGAGTATTATATAATTGATGTGAACTCTGTGATATAAAAAGGCAGATACTTAAAATTACTAGTTCTTCCTCTAACACATACAAACACACACAAACACATATCCTTTCTTCCCATGATATGTTAACAGTTTATTTCATTTAATTGATAAATTCAACAAAGTCTCAGGTTACAAAATCAGTAGCATTTCTATATGCTAATAACAGTCAAGCTGAGAGTCAAATCAAGGACTCAATACCATTTTCAATGGCTACAAAGAAAATAAAATACTTAGGGATATTTTGAACCAAGGAAGTGAAAGATCTGCTAATACTGGCCAATTGGACTGATTTTGTCCTCACTGAGAAGTATCATATCCGCAGCCATGAATTGAGCACTGTGAGTGTGACAGGCTGAGTTTCAGCATGACACCGTGTTACTGTGATGCACACTGAGACTCAACTAATGAATGTTCCATTTTCTCTTCCTCCTTTCCTGGGTTCCATTGATTTTAAAGTTAAAAAACAATGGAGTTTTATAATTCAGTTCATAAGAAAGCATCATAGATGCAGCATTCCATACACTGTCAATGATATTTTGGATTTTGTATGACATGAGAGACCAGACCATGACATGCTGGATTCTCTGTTACTGTCTATACAAACAAACCCCACAGATGTCACAGCCACTGTGACCACGCCGATGCAAGCACTGGGTGTGTGCAAGAAAGTTTGGTTTTGGAACTATATCTGACGTTTTTCACAGTGAGGCAGCCCAGGTTTTTCCCAGTTAAAACACACACATCCAGAGGGTTTTGTGCATCCGAAAACCTTCCTAGGCTATGGCACGTAGAACAAAGGCTGTGTGTGGTGACTTTGCTCACAGGTGCTGTCACCCTGCCTATGCTGTTATCATTATACCGGGACATGGGCATCATGCCTCCTCCTAAAGTCATCTGTTGGTGACTCCAGCACTGTTCTCCCTCACAAGTGCTATCGTTCCCGAGTATAATAAATCGCCAGATTCCTCCTCTCAAGCCTCTTTGCCTTTTGTGCTTGCTTTCTCCGTCCTCTGATATTTTAGCAATAATGACTACTTTTTATTGAGTAGTCCCCTTGCGTCAGGCTCTAAGTTAAAGACTTTATGTGCATGATGATATTGAAGAAACATCATAACCTTATACTATAGATTTTACCAACCTTATGTTTTAGATGAAGAAACTGTGGCTCAGAGAGGTTAAGTCACTTACTCTAGGTTACACAGCTAGTGAGAAGTAGATCAAGGATTCTAACCTGAATGTGTTCAGCTCCCAAGTGTCTCCTCAAAACCAGCAAACTTTCCTGCCCCTATTAAATTCCACTGGTTACAGATCTTTACAGTTATTTTTAAAAAATGGATATCTTCATTTCCATGCTTCCTTCCAGTTGTTTCAGGTTAAATAATTTTAAAATATTGCAGTCATATCCTTGAATACTGGTTGCTGTCTGACATTTGAACAGATTCACTATTATCACTAAATCTTCCAAAAAAGATAAAGAAAATGTCAGATTGAACATGCATATTTTAGTCAGCTTAAAGAGTTTTTAATAAAGGAAGAATGGACAGAATGGTAGACCTTAACTCATGGGGAAAATGAAGTATATTTTCAATGTAAGTGACAAATATAATGAAAATACCTGCCTGGGTATGTATTAGCTAGTTTAGAATACCTAAATATGGGTCTCAAAGTAGACATTTTAACTATTTAGTGTAACTACTTCTCCGTGAAATCGACTTTTCTCTGCAGCATTGCCCTCAAAGCAGAGATCCCATTTTCAGTTATGTAAAATTTTATAACTATGCCCCTTCTCCTTTCCCTTTGTCCCAAGTGAAGTCTCCCTTTTGTTTCTGATTGAATCAAAATATATAATCTTAATCCTGGGGAAGCCACATGGTCATGAAGTAGATCCCCTTATTTTAGAAATGAGGCGAGTGCCAATGCCATAATGACAGAATGTTTGCATATGCGTCCGGCCACCCAGGGTAAAGACTACATTTCTCAATCTCTTTGCAACCACGTGTGCCCATGTGCCCCAAATCTGTGGAAGGAATGGAAGCAGAAGTGTATTGTGGTAGCTTCCACAGAATGTCTCACAGGAGTATTCCCTTTACCCTGTTCTTTAGTTTTCCCTTATTCTGCTGCCTGAAGCTCTAAGGTCACCCGTTCAGGCCAAAAGAATGGAGACTGTAGCCTAGGGATGCGGAAACTGCCTGTATTCCCGAGGAACTGGTGGGACGGAACTGCCAGACCTGGGCAGGACAGCCTACCTCTGGTTTACATGAAACAGAAATTAACTTTACCTTCCTTAAAGCCCTGCTATTTTCCTATCACTCACAGGGAAACCTAATCCCAGCTAATACACAGCTATACTGAGTGAGGTCAGTGAGGCATTCATCTTGGATGCATTATTTAAGGGGATGCCAAAAAACAGTTATCAAGATAAATTATATTTAAAAATTTTTTAAATAACATTTTTGAAAAAATCAAATTGACAAACTATGACCTGTGAGGCTATGAACCAGAGCTTACAATAGGGTGAATTGAGTATATAGGGTCTGGCAAGGACAGAATCAGATCTTGTCTTTATTTAAACTTCTGATATTTTCTTCACCATATCTTAAAAAATAATTTATATTTTTAAAAAATATTGCATTAGAATAAAAATATTATTTATCTTGCTTACTGAGTGTTTGCCTGCCCTACCTTTACCTGCCTAAATTTTCTGTCTGCGATTAGTGCCTCACTCACCTCATCTTAGTTCCAGGCTTGGCATGCATCTGCGAAACTGTCATTGCAATCAGAATATTAACCATATCTGTCACCCCAAAAAGTTTCTTCTCGCCCCTCTATAATCTCTCCCTTCTGCCACTGCCCACCTTGACCCCTTGCAGTCACCAGGAAACCACTCATCTATTTTCTATTCATCATGTGCCAGTTTGCATTTCATAGAGTTTTATATAAATGGCAATATAAAGTTTGCTTTCCCTTTTATTAGCTTCTTTCACTTAGCATAATTATTATCAAGTTGTAACATGTTCGATTTTTTTTATTGCTAAGTATTATTATGTTCTTTTACCTGTTGGTGGACTTTTGAGTTATTTCCGGTTTTAAAGTATTGCAAAGAAAGCTGCTTGACCATTCATGTGCAAGTCTTTGTAGGTATACATATTTTTCTTTCTCTTGAGAGAAAGAATAATATCTAAGAATGGAATGGCTGGATCAAATGGTAGATGTATGTCATTTTAAGACGTTGCCAAACTGTTTTCAAAATGGTTGGATCATTTAACATTCTATCCAGCAGTGTATGAGAATTCTAGGTCCACCACATTCACATTGACATTTAGGATGGAGAAGAGTGATGACAGGATCTGGCAGAAAGTAAAAGCTGAGAAAGACTTAAATCTGCCTTTACTTTGAGTGCATTCCCAACCCCATGCACAGATCCATTGGCTGAGGATATCCATCCGCTCAAGTTGTTTAAGTAAGTCCTCTGAAAAATCATTAGGTGACCACTAGATATGTTGATCAAGGTGTAAACTGTAAAGCCAGGCTTCAAAATAAAATTAAGAATTAAAAAATAATAAAACTGAGCAGAAACACCAGCAACTGAACATTGTGTGTGAGATAGACTGTATAGAATTAATCTAGGAAAGCACTGAATAAAAATCCAAACAAACAGTAGCAAAAATTCTTTGGGGAAGGAGGTATTAGTTTTCTGTGCAGTGTCACAAATTGCTACAGCTTAGTGACTTAAAGCAACATACATTTATTAGAATAGTTTCCCTGGGTCTGGAGTGGCTGAACTGATTCTTCTGCTCAGGGTCACACAAGGCTAGAGTTCAGCTGTCTGCTGGGGCTGTTGTGTCATCTGAGGCTTAGATCTTCCAAGCTCACATGAATTTTGACAGTATTTATTTATTTCCTTGCAGCTGTAGAACTTATGATGGCTTGCTTCCTCAGGATAGGAGAGAACCAGAGAGAGAGAGAGAGAAAGTCTCTGCTACTTCAAGTTTCTGACTTCTTGAATGGCTTTTAAAGGTCTTTCCCAATAGATCAGACTTACCCAAGTTAATCTCTTTTTTTTTATTTACTCAGAGTCAACTGGTTATGGGCCTTTATGCCGTTTGAAAAAATCCGTTTGCCTTTACTGTAGAAGGTAAACTAATCACAGTAGTGACATCCATTGTGTTCATAGGTTCTGCTCAGACTCAAGGAGAATGTTCAGGACATGGACACCATGGGAAAGTGGGAATTCTGGGGTCATCTTAGAATTCTGGAACAATCGAGACTTGCTACAATATATTCTCTAAAATGTGCAATTTTAACAAAAAATACAATATTTGAAAAGAAACAGAAGTGTAACCCTTATGCAGAAGAAAAGCAACTAATAAAAATTGTGTTTGAAGGGGTGCAGATACTGTATTTAGCAGATAAAGATGTCCAAAGAGTGGTTCTAAGTGTGGTCAAAGCACTAAATGAAACTGTGTTTAAAGAATTGAAGGTAAGTGTAACAATAATTACTCACCAAATAAAGACTGAAAATAAAGACATAGAAATTGTTTTTTAAAAAGTATGTTCTGAGGGTGAAAAGCACCATTTAACAGAAATAAAAAGTTCACCAGGGAGGCTCAAAGCTGCTTTGAATTGACAGAAGAGACAGTGTACTTGAAAATAGGTCAATAGAAATTATCTGTTCTTTCTATATGAGAAAGAACAGCAAAGAAAAATGAACATAGACCCGGGATACCATGCTATTTATTACTAGAAAAAAGTTGTTTTGTAGCATGATGTGTTGGAATATTGTTTCACTATTAAGAGGATGTTTATTACTAGGACTTAGGCAGAAAATATACTGAAATTTGTACAAAACCGCACATAGCCAAATTGTTAGTCAGAACTTTATTTTGGAATTTATAAAGTATTAATTCTAAAATATGTTTATGTAACAAACATAAAACCAAGCTAAGTAAAGCAAATACAATGTAATCAGGAAATATCTGATCTAAGCTGCATATGTAAATAGACATGAATATATATCAAAACTACAGACAGATTTACAGGGACGTCCTGATTCAGAATCATGAAAAATCACGTTTCTGAAATCATTGGCCTGTTACTCATTTGCAAGAGGGTGTGTGTTAGGAAATAAGAGTTAGTAAGTTTAAGTTACAGTTTTACAATGAATGGTGTATTTGTTTTAAACATAATCATCTTGAGAGTTAAACATTGGTTCAAAGAAACTTAGCACCATGGGCTCTCCTTCTGGGATAAACAAGAACGAATGTGTTGTAAAAAATATGAAGAAGAGAATATTCTATTAATGCTTTATTTGTTACCTGACAATGTTTTATTAATTACTTGGATAGAACATATCATCTTTTTATATCTATAACCTGAGGATTGAGCTTCTCATGCATTCATTCATTCATTTACTTATTAAATTGT
>NW_012150396.1:1054134-1057239 GCF_000956105.1 Propithecus coquereli | reverse complement strand
AGGGCAAAACTCATTAAGGCTTTCGAAATTGATGACATTATTATAAGTGACCCTCATCTTCTCGATTTTATCCAGTGTACTTGAATTTGGAACTGAGGAAGGAGAAAAGATGGGACCACAATTTGAAGCTGCATTTATTAATCCTGAACTGCAGCATAAAGTCTGGACCTAGGTTAGAACAAAGCTAAAGTAGCCATCATAGCCTCTTTGTCCAGTTATCATTTATTAACAAAAAAAATTATCAACTGCTTCGATAGACTACCCCTTCCACTCTTCCTCTCCTTAATTAGGAACTTGCCGCCACCGCTGTCTGAAATACAGCCGAGTCCGGTTAGCCTTATGAGTAGAATGTCACCAAGAGGAGGAAGATCCAAGTAGCGATGCAATCAATGACCAGTGCCCAATCAGAACTGCTTCTGCGACAGTTTGAAATAAAGCGTTCAGAGAATGTGGATTTGCAAGCCATGTAAATTTTTGTAAATAATGCCCTGCCCCTTTGTAGCAAGAAGTAGGAGACATGCCAAGAAAGGAGAAAGAGAAATAACGTGACTCCAGAGAGATGGCCCTGATGGCTTCGCAATTCATGACTCCCCCAAGGCTCAGTTGTTCTTTTCCCCCAGATCCCTTCAATAAATGTTCTCTTTGTTTATATAGATGTCTGTTCCTTGTCCCCAAAGAAGCATCAACACTACCACTCTTAGTGATGCACTTTGCAAGGTGCTCTAATGGAGCCCATGCATGTGGGGTCATTTCAGAAAGACACTATGACTATGGGTCTGTGTTGTTGGCATGCAGATCCAAGTGTTCTACTCAGTGGCTTAAGTTACACAGTTTAATTGCTTGACAGAATCAGCAAGATTTGGTGATACTTTCTTACAGATGAACTCTTGGAGTTGAGCAGTATTCTCAGGACTTGTCTAAAAATATTACCAATAAGGTATTAAGATACTTTCATAAGACAACAAGGTGACTTTAATGAGAGTAATTTCCAATTGGCTTAGGTAGTAAATACCAAAAACTAACTCTGAACTTGTGCACTTCTATTATTCACATACTCTTTTACACTGAACACAATGTCCAGTTAGAGACATAAATGTTTAATAAAAGTTGAGATATATTCCTTTTTGATACTGAATTTAACATGACCATGTCACTTCTTTTGCCACAAGATGTTTGCTGCCTACAGAGTAAAATCTAGAGAGGTAACATACGTGCAGGCACAGGTAACACAAATGGCATAAGGAAGATAAACGCAGGCTGGCATAGGGAACATAAGAAAAGCTTTAGTATACATTTTCGGACTCAGCATTCTCACACTGGCCACCCTCTAAGCTACAATCACTCAGAAACATTTGCCACTTGCACAAAACACCATGATTCAGACTTTCCAGTACCATCAAAGTAACATCCAAGCCAACCCCATTTCCTGCCTTCCCAATCTCAAGTATGGCGCCACCTAAGGGCCAGCATGCAGAAGTAAACTGCTGTATAAGGACATCAAAGATTTGCGGGAAATACAACAGCTGGTATTTGTTGTTTGGAAAACAACTCATTTTGGCTGTAGAGTAGTCATATTTGGGACCATAAAGCAAGAAAAACAGGGATCACATCTTGGCCAGAGATAAATATTTATTTTCTTGTTCTTCTTCAGGGACCCTGGAGATGAGATGGAATTGTTCTTGCTTGGGACTGGTTACACTCACTATAAAACACTTAAAAAAATTTATTTAACTTTTTTTCTTAAGCAAGGTTGCCAGATCCAGAGAAATCTCTAACAGAGATTAAGTGTAAAAAGATTTTTGGCATCTGTATTGTTAGTTCCCGGAATTGGTATGTGGCACGGAATTGAAAGTCACAGAGTCTGTAGCTTTTTATTTTATTTTCAAAGTTTATGTGTGGGTTTCTTTTTCATTCTTTCTTCCTTCCTCCCCTTTCTTAGTTGAGGCTAAGAAAATGATTTGATTCTTTGTTGAAATCAGGTCTCACTATGGCCAAATATAAGGAGAGAGCGAGGACTTTGTGATGTCTTAAGAAAGTCTCTAAAAAGAAAAGGACAGGCAATGTTTGAGGACTAACAGATGACAGAAGTCATTGGTTCAGATTTGACTTCTGACGTATGGGCTTGAGAAATGCTGCCAGCAGAGGCACAGTGGGTAAGCAAAGGGCTTTGGCTGCCATGAGTTTTGGGAGAAAAACCCAAGGCACAGGTCATATTGATTCCTACTGGGCTGCTGGGGGCAGAGATTGCGAAGTTTCCATGGCAAAAGCAGAGGGCTAAAAAGGCCTTGAACTCTACAGGGCACGGTGAAAAGCCATGACAGTAAAATTAATTGTTTAGCAGAATCTATTCCCAAAATTGAGTTTAAATTATGAACTCCGGACAACCAGTATGCACAGATTGATACCCTGAACAATGTTAAAGCAAGAAGATTTTCTCTTTTATCCTTTATCCTTCCCTTTTCACAGAAAACATTTTCTCTTTGCTCTGAGCTTTGATGTGCACGTGCTATTGTGATGTGTCAGTCCAGTGAGGCTAAATTTCAGGATTTTATTTTAATTTTTTTTTGAACTCTTAGGCAGAGCATATCTCTTTCTGCTGGAAATGCTATCTTGAAGAATTATGTAAACTTGAAGGTGTTGGGAACTACAAAGTTGAAAGATTTGCCTGTGAATGGACCATGCACAGAAGAGTGCAGAGCCCAAGAGGTGGGCATGGGGTGGGGGCAGGGGCGGGGTGGGGGGAGGATTAATGACATAATGACACAGTTTGAGCCCCTACATCCAGGAGCATCATAGGATGCTTTGCTACATGGGGTAGTACACTATATATTTTGATATAAGCCAGTTAGACTTGAAGTCCTGACTGATACCTTCATTTTGTTTAAAATTATTTCTTGTAAGAACTTGCATTTTTCTCATGAATTTTTTGAGTAGAGAACCAGTTTTGTAAGAGTATTATATTTTTCGTTAACCATTTTAGATTTTGAAAAATGGGACAATGTGAAACATGGGGTTGAATAAATCCAACCTTGAAAATGTGACAGATGCTGGTTGTTTAACTCTAGAAGTGGTTATTGGGAAACAAATTAAAATTCTACCAAGTCC
>NW_012150396.1:1051196-1052009 GCF_000956105.1 Propithecus coquereli | reverse complement strand
AAAGAGAGTTGAAATAAACAAACAAACAAAAAAAATCTCCATAAAATCATAGAATGTTAGAACTTGCAGTTACTGTAGAAACTTAGTTTTCAGACAAATGATCTTAGTTTAACTGATTTGCCAAATATCGTATAAGTGGGAGATTCTGTGGGATTGTCTTTGAGTTTGAACGATTTGTGTGCCAGATAAACACTATTATGTAATTGGTTATCTCAGCATTTAGGAGTCTGAACTGGAAACTTTGCAGTAACATTTCCTGTAGCTTGTTCCTCAAGACTGACTGTAGGAAATCTCTCCTAATGCCAATACCTGGCTTACCAAGATCATTTACTTATCCATGGTCACACTGGCCAAACACTTGTTCTCCCCATGAAATAACTGCCTTCTGAATGACCTCTTCCCAGTTACCCTTGGGATTTTCCTGCTCCTCTCCAGGCTGTACAGCTCTCTGCTACTAAATCTCTGTGAGACTCAGTTTCCCCATTTGTAAAACAGGAAGGAGAGTAATAGAACTTTCACCCCCAAGGCTGTTACTAAAATTATGATCTTTAGATAAAGCATTTGTCATGTTGCCTAGAGCATAATAAGTTTTCAATGTGTTTGCTCTTAATTCTAAGAAGTGATTATATTTAGAAAGCAAGTTAGTTCTATTAATCTCTCATTTATGGTTTGTTTTCACTCTTGCATCTGAGGGAAATAAGAAATAGTAGGCAATCAAGCAAGCAGAATCTTGTCATTTTGCCTTGCTATGACAGCATACACTTGTCATATACTGTCATATCTGTTTATTTAATTTGACATGAATCAAAGGGC
>NW_012150396.1:1044469-1047366 GCF_000956105.1 Propithecus coquereli | reverse complement strand
GAGCTAAGCCACCATGTGGTACTAAATGAAAAACCTCCTCTAGTGAACATGGTTGAAAAATGTGGCTGGGCATACTTTGCAGTTCCCGATGATCAGGCAGTGACTTTTTAATCTATTAATTTGCTGCAGCCTTGGAGATAACCTAATTAGTGTCTGTTCAGATGCATTTCCAAGACAAAGACAAAATTGCCCAACTCTCTTTTCCCAAGAAGGTACAAAAGAAGCGGTTGTATGTATTAGGGGAGTAGCAGTCAGAGGATGAGAACAGAATTGGCTTGATACACTTTGGAATCTCATCTTCTGGAATCTCATCTTCTGAAAACCAAAAGAGTATGGGAGAGATGACAGTTCTCAACCTTCACTCCACACCAAGTCAACATTATTTTCTTAGATTTCTGTTAATAATAATAATGATAAAATCTAACACATGGCATTTCATATACATCAGGCATTATTGTAAGTATTTTATATATATTTACTTATTTAATCCTCACAAAAGCCCTATGAGGTGGTGGGTAACTTTATTATCCTAAATTTATGCATGAGAAAAGATAATAGAAAGGCTAAATTACTTATCCAATGTCACATAGCCCAAAAGAGGTAGAGCTGGAATTTGGATACAGGTGGTCTAGTCTGCAAATTCCTTGCTTCTATAAAGGAAAAGGAGATGCTAATACGATGGAGTAGAGTATAGGGCATTCATTTGGGCTATATTTTACCAGAAAGCGGGTCACTGTACAGATATGAATTAAAGGATTATTTGATCCTCCTTTTTGTTGTGTTCTTTGTGAATAATTATTTGGAAACCGGGTGGGATTGATCACGAGTGACTGGCCAGGCATGATTTGGGTACTCTATATTGTTTGGAATTAATACCACAGAACGGTATCAAAACCCCTCTTGATTTCTGTGTTAACTGGCCTTACATTAATCAAGTCTTTATGAAATATTTATAACACAATGTGAATAGTTGTATTCATTGATCATCAGACTGTGGCCCCAGTCGAATATGAAAAAGATCTGAAAATATTGTAGTTCTTGCACTTGAGTATGTGCATATTTTAAAATGACACAGTGAGGAGCTTCTCGATTATTTTCCATTATCTTTTAGCTGTGCCTTACTTGTTAATTTTAGCACCATTTTTGAAAAATGGATTCGATTTTCTGATGTTCAAAGAGAAGGCTGTTTGTTAGTGGTTCAAAGAGAACTAGTTTACATATCATAGGCCATACAGTGATGCTAGATAAAAAAGTAAACCAGATAATAACAGCCTTTGAGGATTTAGCATCTTTAATCTGCATGGAGAACCCACTTTTCAAACGCTTTAGATTGGGTGTGGTTAATCAAAGACTATATTGTCCTGAAAAGTGAAATATATTACATTACTGAGATTAATGGCATAAAGTGGATGCCCATTAGTCAAAGACCACCAAGAACACACCTGTAGTAAAATGTGGATTTACTGATGTTTGCTGCAGCAAGGGAGATCCTATACCATGGGAATTGTAGGTGCTTTAGTGCTATGGTTCGAATGTGTCTCCTCCAAAATTCATGTTGAAACTCAATCCCCAGTGCAATGGTTTTAAGAAGTGGGACCTTTTGGGAAGTGATTAAGTCATGAGGGCTGTGTCCTTACGAATGGCTTAATACCCTTATAAAAGGGCTCCAGGGAACTAGCTAGGTTCCTGTTGCCCTTCCACCTTCCCCATCTGTGAAGCAGAGGGAAGACTGCCAGACGCCAAATCTGCCGGCTCCTTGATTTGTACTTCCTAGACTCCAGAACTGTGAGAAATACACTTCTATGGTTTATAAACTACCTAGTCTCAGGTATTTTGTTGTGGCAGCACAAACATACTAAAACACCCAGTAAGATGATAATAGAAGGGACTTCTTATAGAATTTAGGCTTGTGGTTGGTGGTCTGAGAGAGACCAAGGAAGAAAGAATTCAAGGAAGCAGGAGTTTTCTCTGCACTAGGTATTGCCAGGAAGGAATAATTCCATGACTGGGGATCTTAATAAATTGTATCTCTGAAGCCAAAAGAATGAGGCTAAACCTGTAACTGATCTGAAATTTTAAAAAGTCAGTCACTCAGCTTGGAGAGGGAAGTTGTGATGATTTTTTGTTTTTACAGTGACCTCGTTTGTACCTGTGCTCAACCATGATTATGAACTGGTTTTGTTTTTGTCTTACTTTACTATGGTCTCAGAGTGATCTTGTCTGATGCTGGTGATCTGCTGGATCATTTATATTCAACCAAAGACTATTGCGGCCTCCATGTGAGTGCCAGATCAGCTCGGGGGAGCTTTCCTTCAAAGGCTGGCCTATAATAAGAGTAGAAATAGGGATAATTATTATTTCCTTCTAAGAAAAATATTGGAGTTTGCTATTTCTTCATCTCAAGGTACGGGAAAATAAATGTTCGCTTCAGAGTGGTAAAAGTGCTACCATGATTTCAATCTAACCAAATATCCAATAATCCTTTCCTTCAAAAAAGTGAATGCTGCCAATTCTGTACCACTGTCCTTAACAGTCACCCTTTTCTACTCTTTAGACCACACAGTGTTTGTTCACAGCAGGAAGACCAGTATCTTAGGAAAACAATGACTATAACAGGAGCCTTGTACAAAATGTAAAATACTCCATCTCATTGAGGAACTCTGAATTTAGCAGTGTGATATACTCATATTCCAAAATCCTTAGTGGTACTTTACTTTTTGTAGTTTATTTTTAAGACTTCTAATTCTTCCTTTTATGCATGGAAAAATTGGAAAACTTCAATATGAGTGAAGTTTACCAATTTCATCATAGAACAATATGATTTACAATGCTTTCTGCATGTCGTATTAGTTGAGGACAAGGTCATGAATCAATGTAGATGAAGGTTTTATGTAGAT
>NW_012150396.1:1017623-1044419 GCF_000956105.1 Propithecus coquereli | reverse complement strand
AGCAAAAATTGTAAAAGATTTTTCTTATTTTCTCACACCTGCTTCAGTGGCAATTTTCAGCCACTCCCCAATACATACTGATTCATTCTTAGAGTAGTTTATTTTTAAGACTTCTAATTCTTCCTTTTATGCATGGAAAAATTGGAAAACTTCAATATGAGTGAAGTTTACCAATCTCATCATAGAACAATATGATTTACAATGCTTTCTGCATGTCGTATTAGTTGAGGACAAGGTCATGAATCAATGTAGATGAAGGTTTTATGTAGATTATGCACCAGTTTTTTCCTCTATCAAAATTCTATTTATTGGGCTAATATTTGAAAAATGTTCTAAATATTTTTTTAATCTTTACCTAGAAATTCAATAATAAGAAAAAAGGACAAAACATTATTTTCCTGTATTTGGTTGAGCTGAATAATGGGCTATTCTTTGTTACTTAAGACTAATTTTTAACATTTCCTCCACTGGAAATGACCTTTAACCAAGATCACATTCAGGTTGGCTCAAATCCATTAGAGAATACTAGAATATATGGTTCGTCCACTGAAAATTTATATAGCCATCTGCCTAGGATTTTAGACCTTCAATCCAAAAAAAATTTATATAAATGAAATATTCTTTGCCATTATTTACAAAATGAATATAAAGGGTTCCTTAGGCATTTACCTCTTCAGTAATAGGATTTGGAACAGTCTACTTACTATCACGTAATCATTTCAATGTTTAAATTTTCCTTCCGATTATATTTAATCTCTTTGCATAGGTATCAGATGGAATGGTCACCTGATTCATGGTAACATGCTGGACTCACAGCACTCAGAATCTGCAGGTGCAGAAAGATAAATAATTTTTGCAAAAAAAAAAAAAATGAGCCCTTCAGGTTCCCAGAGAACCTTTACTTTGTCTAAAATGAGCCATTCTTTTTTTGTTTGGTGTAATTTTTCATTTGATTATATGGATTTTTTTCTCCAAACAGGAGCACTTAAACCCTTCATAAAACTATTGAGTTTTATGAAGCCTCAGGGGAGAGATTGCATTTAATGTCTGTTCGGTTACTAGAGGTCCAAGAACAGAACTAGTCACTGATAAATCCTCAGAATATATTCTTCAATTCCATTAGAGATGGTCTGGGCTATTATTTTAACTCTATTTCTGTTTCTACACTTACATTCAGCAAATTCAGATGACTTTGTGAAATTCTGCCTTTATTAAGCTTCAGATATTTTCCTCATTTGAAAATAATTTTATCTCCTCATTCTAATTCAGATATGATTCATGATTAATTCTGAAAAAGTTTAAATTTGAATACTTTTCCATTCTTCCTTAGAACCACAATTGATTGCTATCATCTTGATCACCTCCATTTGTAAAGATACACTGAGCTATCAGAATCACAGATAACATAAACTATTTTTTTAAGAACCATAAAACTCATCATAATTTACAGGTAAAATAATAGGCCCAAGGAGAGGTTAAGGCACTTCTATTAGGTTTTAGAATAGTACTTAGAGTATAGTCTAATTATCTCAAATAGATTATATTGTTTAGTGGTGTAATGGTCTTTATTACTGTTAACCCATTCTCTTCAAATATGAAAAAAGCATTATCTTTAGGTATTGCTTGAAATATTTAAGATGTTTTCATTGTTAATAAAATATGTTGCTATAACAGTACCATTACATTTTTAACAATGAGAAGGATTTATTGCAAGGACATAGTTTCTCATAAGTAACATGACTAGAGGCCAAAGTGATAGAGGAAACAGATATATGCATTCTAGTATATAACAAAATGGATTAAATATTAAAATATAGTATTGTACTAATGAAAAAATTAAATGTATTAGAAAACATGAATTGAACAGCAGAGAGAGAGAGTGAATATTCACAGTTACTGGTACAGGAAAGGATATGCAGAGGGTAAGGAGAAGAGGTAAAGAGGGCTGGACTGGCAGGGACCTGCAGGTTAGTTCTTTGCTAGTGCAGAACAGGCATTGAAAAGGACATCCTGTCCCTCTCAGCTGCTCGGAATAGACTTCTGTCAGCTACAGTCCAGACAGTGCCTGATTTATGTTCCTCATATAGTGGAAGTTGGCTTCCTGCTGATATAGGCTGGCCTCAGTGTACTTGGGTCACGTAACCTCCACCTGTAGGGTCAGCTCTGACCCAGCCTATTGGATGATTTGGGCCAAGGCACATATAAACTACAAAGATCCACGCATTCATAGTTCAGCAGGTCAGTATCAAATTGGCTTTATTGTTTTGTTGCTGGGACCCTGTACATCTTGCAGGGTTCTGTTAAATATATCTCTTTGCCTCGTTCTTTGTAAGTTGGCTTAGCCTTGTAACCTGTGTCCACTGATTGCTTTGTGTCTTACTCTTCCTGAAATTACCTTTCAGCTAAAAGTAACAGAAAACTCAACTCATGCTGTTTAAACAGTAATGGAAATTTATTTGTTCACAGTACTGGAAGATTTGGGTTAATTTGAGTTTCAGAGATTGTTAGATTCGGCAGCTCAATGGTATCATTGGGGCATGGTTACTTCTCCATCTCTATCCTGTCTGCCCTGTGTCAGCTTAATTTTGGTTTAGTTAACTGATGCAATAGAGACATCTTGAATTCTTAGAGGCTTTACACAATAAAAATTAACTTCCTGTTCACATCATCATCCAACATGCATGTTTCTGGTTGAGCAGGCTTCTGTTTTGTCATTTAGGGACCCAGGTTCCTTCCAACATGTTTCCACTCTCTTCAGAGATCTCTTCATTCAGTTGATGTGTAGAAAACAGAGCTCCCCAGAGCGTGGGAGAGGTATACCTCTTCTTATTTTGCCCGGAAGTGACACAACATTTCAGTTTATACTGCAATTGCTAGAATTTAGTCACATGGATATGTGGTATCCCTAAGTACAAGGGATATAGAAAGTGTCTTATATCCAGCCCCAGGAGGAACACGGAATATGTTTTGGTGACCATACGGCGTTCTCCGCTATTGTCGACTTCTTTTATTTTCACCATGTTAGGGTGTTTTTAAGTGAATCTCTAGTAGAGAACATATCAATGGATTCTGTTTCTAAATCTAATCTGAAAGCCTAAATTACTATAACTTATTTTTGCTCAATATCAGGCAAATTTTCTGATCAGGGTTTCATCTTTAAACCCTTAGGGAGAAATAAATTCCAACCCTGGAATCTGGCAGGGGAAGTGGTACAAGAGCAAAAGCTACACATGTTTCTATCACCTTAGCAGGGACTTTTTCCTCCCTGGTAATTATTCCATCCACACCAATACCAGCGTTTTCGCATGTTGCTGCCAATTTTCAGTAATAAAGAGCAGACGATAATTACCCAAAGATAATAAGTGGAGAAGCCAAAGCAAAAATTGTAAAAGATTTTTCTTATTTTCTCACACCTGCTTCAGTGGCAATTTTCAGCCACTCCCCAATACATACTGATTCATTCTTAGAGTCCATGGGAATTGCCAACCTTAAATATCAATCACTGAATTAATGGTGAATTTTGTTGATGACATATGCTAATATACTTCTGTGACTTTCGGCACCTACTTTCACTCTGTTTGGGGCCTGAGACTCTGTATAAGGAAGCCTGAGCAAGTCTGTTGAGGGTGAGAGAGAATCGTGGAGATGAAAGGCCACGAAGAGAAGCAGAGGCCCAGCCAGCCCCCCACCCCCTTATTCTAGCTGTCACAGCTGAGGCACCACAGATGTGAGTGAGGCCATCTTGGCTCCCCCAGCCCAGTCAAGACGCCAGCTGATGCCTGTTAATTCAAGCAAAGAGTGGGCCCACCTGGTACCAGGAGGATGCGGAGACATCAGCTCAGCTGAGCCCAGACTTTGTGCCAGCTTCATGAACAAGTAAATATTGTTGCTGTTGAGTTGTTCTACAGCATTATTGAGGTATAAGGGACACACGATAAATTTCACCTTTGTAAAGGGTGTAGTTTGTGAGTTTAAACATGAGGATACAGTCATGAATTCATTACCACAATCAAGATAATAAGCATATCCATCCCCCCTTCCATGTTTCCTGATGTCCCTTTGTAATCTCTCCTTCCTGCCGGCCCCCCCCCCCACATCATACCCCTATCCTGGATAAACCACTGATCTACTTCCTGGTACTATCGTTTCGTTAACATTTTCTATAGTTTTATATAAGTGAAATCACAGAGTACATATTTTTGGTGGGCGGAGCTGGCTCTTTTCACCTAGTTTAATTATCTTTAAATTTGTCCATGTTGTGTGTATCAATAGCTCACATCTTTGTATTACTGACTGGCTTCCATCATGTGAATATACCACAACTCATTTATGTATTTACCTGTTCAAGTATATTTGTGTTATTTTCAGTTTTCGACTATTACCCTTAAAGTGGTTCTGGACATTCACGTACAACTTTTGTGCAGACATATGCTTCATTTCTCTCAGGTGAATAACTATGAGTGAAATGCCTGGGTGACATGCTAGATGTATGTTTGACTTTAACTTTTCAAGAACTGCCACACAGTTTTCAGAAGAGGCTGTACCAATCTACCTTCCCACCCATGGTGTGTAAGAATTCCAATTCTCCATATCATTGCCAATGACTGATAGAGTTTTTAGAATTTTGGACATTCTAATATATGTGTAACAGTGTGGCTTTAATTTGCATTACCATAATGACTAATGATGTCATTCATTAGTCATTTAATTTGGGTGGTTGGTTTTCCTATCTTTGAGTTTTGAGAATTCTTTATATATTTTAAATACAAATCTATTACCAGATACATAATTTGCAAATATTTTCTTCCATTCTGTGACTTGTCTTTTTCATTTCTTTAACAATGTCCTTCAAAGAGTTCTTTTTTGGGGTAAAATTCAATTTATCATTTTTTCTTTTATGAATTATGCTTTTACTGTTGGATCTAAAAAAAAATTGTCTAAGCCAAGGTCGAAAATATTTTTCCTCTGTTTGCTTTTAGCAATATTCCTGAAAAAGGTTATCCTTTCCCTAATGAATTGCTTTGTCACCTTTGTTAAAAATCAATTGGCCATATATGTGTGGGTCTATTTCTGGACCTATTGATCTATTTTTTCATTTTACGCCAATAGCACACTGTCTTAATTAGTAACCTTATAATAAATCTTGAAATTAGGTTTTAACTCTCTAAATTTGTTCTCTTTCAAAGTCGTTGTTATAGATTTTATACACTATGTTTGCTTCTGTATGAATTTTATAATTGGCATGTTGATTTCTATAAAAATAAAAGGCATTCATATTTTGTAGAGTATGGGTAGAGATTACATTTAATCTATAGATTCAAAGAGAGAATTGATATCTTAATAATATTGAGCTTTCCAATCCAAAACAAGAATTTTAGTTGTTTCATTTTGCTTCGCTTTTAACTCTTGCTATGAAATGAATGTTTGTCTTCTTTCAAACTTCATATATTGAAACCCTAATCCCCATGATGATCTTATTTGGATGTGGGGCCTTTGGGAGATAACTAGGTTTAGATGAGATCATGAAGGTAGAGACTTCATGATGGGATTAGTGTCCTTCTAGGAAAAGGAAGAGATCAGACCCCTCTTTCTCTTCCCCATGTGAGGAGGAAGGTGGTTGTGTTCCAATCATATAAAGAGGGCTAGCAAACTGGGAGCTGAATCAGCCAGCATCTTGATCCCGGATTTCCCAGCCTCCAGACTGTGAGAGAATGTCACCCATCCTTGGTATTTTGTTACAGTAAGCAGAACTGACTAAGACAACTTTCAGTAATGTTTTATGGTTTTCAGTTTATAGGTCTTGCATATTTTTATGACAGATTTCTCCCCAAGAATTTAATAATTTGATAAATTATGATTGAAATTAAAATTCTGGTTTTAAATGACATTTTAAATTTTAATTTCAGTTTGCTTATTATTTGTACGTCAAAAAGCAATGAATATTTATATATTAACCTTTTATCATGCAACCTTGCTAATCTCACTATTATTCTCATAGATTCATTGGTATTTTCTACATAACCAACAGATTGTCTATAAATGCAGTTTTACTTTGTCATTTTCAAACTGGATGCTTTTATATATTTTTATTGCCTTATTGCACTGAATAAAAATCTCTAGTACAATGTAGAATGGAAATAGAAGTAGACATGTTTGCCTTGTTTCTGGTAAAATATTCATTCTTTCCTTCTTAACATTGAGGAAATTCCTTCTATTTCTTGTTTGCTGATAGACTTATCAAATGCTTTTCCTGCCTTTAATGAGGTAATAATAGTATTTTGAGGAGAGGTTGAGGTCGGTGAATATGGTGAATTACAGTGATTGATTTTGTAATGGTAAGCTTGTATTCCTGTGATAAATCTCACTTGATCAACATGTTTTATCCTTTTTATAAACCATTGTAATAGAGTTGTTAAAATGTTAAGAACTTAGCATCTGTTTTTATGAGGTATGTGGACCCAAGGCTTTCTTTTCTTATATTGTGTTTGATACTAGAGAAATGTTGATCTTGTGGGATGAGCTGTGAATATTCTCTCCTCATGAATATTTTGGAAAACATTGTGTAGAGTTAGGATTATTTCTTCCTTAAATGTTTGGTAGAATTCATCCGTGAAACCATGCAGACCTTGATATTTCTTTGTGGGGAGATTTTTAAATATAAATCCAATATCTTTAATAAATATAGGGCCATTTAGCTTAACTATTTCATCTTGATGAGCTTTGATATTTCATGTCTATCAGTGAATTTCAGCTGTAGTTATACCACCTCTGACATTCCTGATGTTGTTTATTTGTGTCTTTTTTACTTTGTTCCTGGCCATTCTGGCTGCACATTTATCAACTTCATCGATCTTCTCAAAGAGCCAGCTTTTTTGTTTTAATAATTTTTTCTATTGTTTTTATGCCTTCTATTTTATTGATTCCCTCTTTAATTTACTCTCCAGCTTACTTTGGATTTAATTTGCTTTTCTCTTTCTATTATTTTAAAATGAAATCTGAAGTCATTGGTTTCAAATCTTCCTTCTTTCTAATACAGGCATTTAGTTCCATAAATTTCTAAGTAGTGCTTTGTTTGCACTCAACAAATTATTATACGTTGTGTTTTTATTTTTATTTAGATAAAAATACTTTCTGATTTCTATTTCAGTTTCTTCATGGATTATTTGGAAGTGTGTTATTTAGCTTCCAAATATTTGGGGATTTTCTAGGTATCTTTCTCTAATTGATTTCTAGTTTAATTTTATTTTTTTTTTAAGCCACTAAGTTTTTGGTGTGTTATGTAGCAATTATGTAATTGACAAAGAAATTCTTGTACACATTAATGTCTAAGCAAATGAGATACTATATCAGGTTTTGTAGGGAAAATAGAGATTTTAGAAAGAAATTATATACATACAAAAGCATTAGAAAAGCTAGGAAAACAAAGGTCAGGAAAGGCATCACTAACTTTCAGAAAAGCTGGAAGTTGTAGACATTGGCAAAGAAAATGATAGGAGTTTCAGGACACCACTCAGACATACGAGCTTCTTGCAGCCCTGAAGCAGATGATTCACAGGACATGTGACGCCAGTGGGAAAACATCATGTCCATAGTTTTGCCTGTAAATTGGCCTGTTGCTGCCAAAGCAAAATGCCTTTGATTCTCCTTCATCTTCCAAATATTGTGTGGTACCTTTCAGTTGTGGAACCTAAACTCGTACCCTGCCGAAAAGGGATTCTGGGGGAAGTAGCTTCTAGGCTTTCTGAGTTCTGGAGAGACAAAAGGATAGGATAATTCTTCAACCCTCTTTGGCTAAATCCTAATTAAGGTGAAGATTTTCCATCTCTTTCTTGTCTTGTTGGAGTTTTCCTCCTGAGCCATTCAAGAGTGGTGACACCACTACTGGGATGCTGGGAGTGACCCGACCAAGGCTGACAGACAAATGTTGTCTTCCTGAGTCCCCCAGAGTGCAGCAGAGCATGTGCCCTAATTGAGTTCCCTTCCTGGCGCATGTATGTGCAGATTGCTTGCTGTGCAAGGGCGTCTAGATAGCTCCGTCATTCATAAAACAAAGATCTCAACACTTAGAAAGCACTACCATACGTAACACCTCATTTGATCCTTATACTATTTCTCAAGTTTAGTAAGAAAAACATTATTATTCCAAATTTAGAAACAGAGACTCAAAGAGATGAAGTCACATTCTGAAAGTCACGTGACTAATGATTATTAGGAGGACAGATAAATACCAGATCTGATGGTAATCCAGTTCGTATTTTATTTTCAACTTTCTTAATCAACTTTCAAGCTGAAATTGAGACGAACTTCCAATAGCCACATATTCTTTGTAAAGGATACCAATGCACGTCCCTGTGACTTTTTAACTATAAAGATTTACTTTTAATTCATAACATAAAAAGAATTGTTCTCTAAGTATTTTCCGGAGTCTTTCACCTAATGTAAGGGGGTAGGATTAAATAATAAAAAGTCAACTTCTAATGTTATATAATTTCATGATTTCCTGCAATAGGTGTCTGGAAGATACTGCTGAATGGGTGGCAATTGCCAGTCCGAATGAATTGTGTTATTGGGGTATGTGAGAGCTGCTCCAATAACCAATATTAGCTAATTTAACTACTAAAGGTTTTTTTGTTTTGTTTTTTTTGAGACAGAGGCTTGCTCTCTTGCCCAGGTTAGAGTACTGTGGCGTCAGCCTAGCTCACACCAACCTCCAACTCCTGGGCTTAAGTGATCCCCCTTCCTCAACCTCCCCAGTAACTGGGACTACAGGCGCATGCCACCACACCTGGCTAATTCTTTCTATTTTTAGTAGAGACAGGGTCTCAAAAGCTCTTCCTCAGGCTGGTCTCGAACTCCTGACCTCAAGCAATCCTCCCAGAGTGCTAGGATTACAGGCGTGAGCTACCACACCCCACCTAATTATTAAAGGTTGAATCACTTTTTACAATGACATATCAGAAATATTTCACCACCCTTATAGTAGGCAATAGTTTAGCCAGTATAATGAGTTCAAGAACATTTTTAACTTCTTTTTCCTCCTCTTTACAATGTTAGTATTGAGTCATGTCTCCCATCGAGGAAATGTATAATTCTATTACCTTTTTTCAAAATTTAAAATGTTGGCAGATTATACCTTTCAATGTATTTTTCCTTAGAGATCTTTAGTATAGCTGATTACTCTCTAAAACTAAAGTGAGTTTAAGTCATTCTTTACAGCTAACAAAGTAAAAAGAAAAAAAAAATCAAGTGAAGCACCTGAATTTAAGAGTAGTTTTAATACAGTTCTGGTATTTGGAGGAACTAAATTCATTTCTGAATTTTCAGTTTAAAAAAATTTTTAATTATTCCAGTTTATCTAGAAAAGATCATAAGATTAAAAGTTAAGCTGAACTGCCTTCTTGAAGATCTTTTTTCATTAAGACATACAATGTTGTAATATCTGTATTATAGATAAAAAATAAAATTTGATGCCTATAATAAAAGAATTTGTATCTGGAAATGAGTTTGGACTTAAATGCTAAAAGATAAGCAGAATGATTATAATAATTAGATATTTTTTTGTATAAACATACATTTTAAAGTTTTTGCTATTCAAAACAATCTCAGATTTTAAAGCATATAAAAGAGTAGCTTTTATGAGACAAAAATAAATTTTACAATAAATTCTTAGTAGAAGTATAACATGGAAATAATTTATGAATAATTATTGAAGCTGTTTTATTTTCTATACAGTGAGGTTTGTGGCATAAGCTACTTTTGGCAAAGTTTTTGGCCCTTAAGCCTGGATCTGTGCCCTCAAATTTGTAATGACAGATAATGATCAAATTAGTGTGAATAAATCTAGGTTTTAGAGATGCTGCCAACTCCTGTCCTTATAAGAATTGCTAAAAATTCCGAAGATATATCTAATTGCAGTGAGTTTCTGCTGACATTGAGATGACCTTCCAGTAGCCATGTATTTTTTGTAAAGGATACTAGCC
The DNA here is from genome assembly GCF_000956105.1 of Propithecus coquereli. Classification (NCBI taxonomy): domain Eukaryota; kingdom Metazoa; phylum Chordata; class Mammalia; order Primates; family Indriidae; genus Propithecus; species Propithecus coquereli. Next base: position 1,034,439 of record NW_012150396.1, on the reverse strand, counting down.
CAAGTCCCTGTGACTTTTTAACTACACAGATCTTTTAATTCATAACATAAAAGAGTTGTTCTCTAAGTATTTTCCAGAGTCCTTCACCTCAGTCAGTGCTATACAATATCTTTATTAGGGTAAGAAAAAACAGACTCTACAGGGGAATTTCTCACCGAATATGTATCCAATACTGTGGATCAAAGGATTTTTGTGGACTTTTTGCTCTGCCTTCTCTGTTTGCTTTTGCCAATATTAAGCACAGAAATTGGAGCAGTAATTGAAAACCTTCCAAAAAGGAAAAGTCTCAGACCAAATGGCTATACTTCCAAGTTCTACCAAACATACAAAGAAGAACTCATACCTGTACTACAGAAATTATTCCACAACATTGAGGAAGATGGTATCCTCCCTAACTCATTCTACAAAGCCAACATCATCTTAATACCAAAACCAGGAAGGGAGACAACAAAAAAAGAAAACTACAGACCAATATCCCTCATGAATATAGATGCAAAAATCCTCAACAAAATTTTAGCAAATCGAATCCAACAGCACATCAAAAAAATAATTCACCATGACCAGGTGGGCTTTATACCAGAGATGCAAGGCTGGTTCAACATATGCAAATCTATAAATGCAATTCACCTCATAAATAAAAGCAAGAACAAAGACCATATGATTCTCTCAATAGATGCAAAAAAAGCATTTGACAAAGTCCAGCACACCTTTATGATAAAAACTCTTAGCAAAATAGGCATAGACGAGACATACCTTAAAATTATCAAGGCCATATATGAGAAACCCACAGCCAATATTATACTGAATGGGGAAAAGTTGAAACCATTCCCACTTAGATCTGGAACCCGACAAGGTTGCCCACTGTCCCCACTGCTTTTGCTTGCTTGTTTGATTTTTAGCGTTCTAATGAAAACAGTTTGAATGCCCAACACTTTATACATAGGCACTCTCATACAAAATATTGCACACAATTTCAGGGATTCATAGACCTCCCTTGAAACCTAAGGTTGGTCCATGGATTTTAGGTAAGGATGCAAGTGGGCACATTATTAATCCCTTGCTTGGCATCCTCTTCTTACCCTTGAGAGAGGGACTTTCAGATCTGAGGAGCAATACAGTGTTGTGTGCAACCTAAAAAATGGTGTTTATCTTGTGGATTCTGAGTTTTGTAATTGATTGTGATTTAGCCTGGGAGTTTTCTTAGTAAGTCACCATTATTGAGGAGATAGGCCTTCACTTACATAACATTTATTTTGTGGATTTTTGCCTCATTGCTGATATCATTTTTTACTGATCCTATTTTTCCTTTGCCATATTTTTCTCTGCTAATTTGGATTACAGCATTGCACATGTGAACAATATCCTAAATCCTTCTTAGAAATAAATTTTAAAACTTTCATTTTAAATTAGAAGTTGCTTTTGTACATTTAAGAAAAATAAGTCAGCTGATTAATTTTTCTTTCTAAGTAGCAAATGTCGTGGTGGCAGGTAGCAGTGGAAAATACATAGGCCTTAGCATCAGACATATCTTGAGTCCAAATACTGTCTTTGCTACTTTCAGTATCTTTAGAAAATTTTGTAATCTCTGTGGGCATCAGTTTCCTAACCTCCAAGTGGAGAAAATAACTTTACTAAATGTTTCTTATTTGCCATATATCATTCTAAGTTATTTACATAAGATATGCAATGCCTAATTATTTCGGCAATCTGTGAGAAAGTTATATTTACTTCTTACAACTGTGGAAATTGAAGCTCAGACTGATTGACAAGCTTTCCCAAGATTAATACAGCTAAAAGATGGCAGAATAGAGATTGAAATCCAGGTCCAACTTACCTAAAAAACCATACATATTTTTTTCTTTAAAATATACTGACTTGTGAATACTAAACTTGTGAAAATCCAATTAGAGTAAAAAAATATCAAAATTAATGAGTAAGACCCATAGCTAAGTAATTTATGTCCAGAGAATTTCCAACTGTTAAGGCAACCCTCTTGCTGATACTGTTTTGGCCACCACCAAGCCTCATTGATATAAGATGAAGATTAAGAATCAAACATTGTAGAAAATTTTATAAAAGAACCTGTTCCATCTGCCTATCTCCCTTGTGGGTGGGTGGCCTGCTTTTCCTTCTGAAAACCAATGTAGGAGGCCCAAGGAGAATCCCTTATAAGTTTGGGGTGTCTGTAGAATGAAGGACTTACATTTTGTTTTCTGATTGGAAACAAGTCTATTTAATCATCAGACTTCCGACTTATGGTGCTACCAAAGCAGGGGTAAAGAATACTAGAGATGGAGGTTTTGCTGGGGTTTTCAGGCTGAGAGAAGAAAGAGAGAAAGACAATGCCCTTTCAGTGTCTGGTCTGAGAAGTCACCAGGAGGCTGGATAACACATGGAACCAGGGCTTTACAGGGAACTGTAGGAGTGTGGGTCATAGATGTGCATTTTTTCAGAAGAATGCAGTATGAGGCTGCCAGATGGACTAAACTGTGTGGTTTCATTTCCCAAAGCACCACCAATGTCCAGGTGAACTGCATGGGAGTGAGACTTTCACCTACAGGACCCTTCAAGTTAACATCAAGTCCATAGAAAATGAGCAAGTCGAGGAGTTTGCACTGACCCGTGTTGCCATGGGCCATCATCCAAGAAGCCTGCCTCTCTCACCCGTCCACCCAACTCTCACTTTTCTAGAAAGGCATACACTAGGTAAGGTGTGAGGTAGAGATCTGGAAACCAGAACATTCACCCCCTTATCCTCAACCCCCACCACACACATATTTCCAAACCTCCAAGTTATTAGAGTTTAATCTGCTGGGGGGCGGGGGTATGGGCAGGAAAACAATGGTGCTTTCTTTTTTTAATAAGAAGTGATTAAAGTAATTGTGCAGTGGATTGTGTTTTGGTTCTGGGCTAGGACGTCAAGATGGACGTGTTCTCTATGGATGGTGAACGATCAACCTGTCTACCATGAAAGGACTATGCAGTTAGGGCAGTCATTGGGAAAAGATAAAACCACTTCATATTTCTGTATTACTATTGATGCTTCTCAGTAAAATGACTAAAATTAGTTGATGTATATAAAATGTTCGGGTGGTTGCCACGAGTAGGTCTCAGTTGGTAACTAGCTACATACAATTGCTTATTTAATTCCAAATTCTACTCAGGTTTCAGAACACCATTTGGGTTGGAAAACTGGTCATTCTTCACCTACAGAAAATATGGAAACTACTGAAATTGACCTGGAGATGAAGGTCCTGACTTGTTTAAAATTCATCCAAAAGGGCTTGCTGATCTGAATCAAATGTCATGACTGCTAGGTGTGTGTTCTGCAGTACCTCTCAACCATTTACAAAGGCAGAGAAGGTTTAGTAAATATTTTTTGCCAGCCTAGACTGATCTCAAAAAATCATTTTTAAAAAATAGGTATTATTCCTTTGATAAACTGATGCATAGGTGAGACAGAGGAATAAAAGTTGTTAGCATTTGATGATCTGAGAGGAGCTGGAGCTGGAGGGTAGGAAAATGTTTCTAGTCTCCAAGAGTAAAAAATATTCGGTAATTATAAAATTCCTATCACTGCCTCAAGCAACTTCAGACTTCAAATGTATAATAAATATATTTGTTTCTAGCTTTGGAACAGATCATATAATAGATACTAGTAAGAAATTATTCACTTCTTTGTAAATGAATAATTATAAACCCAATTAGACTGTCCTGAAGTAAAAGTTAATTATGCCTAAAGAAGGGTGCCTATACTTTAACATGTCAAATTTTAATCTTATTTTAGAATTGTATAGGTAATATTTATAGTACATGAAATAGTCTTTTGTATTCTGCAATTAAGGCTATGCTAATGTGTTTGAAGTCTTTTTGGTACAAAAAGTAGACATTTTATATTTGCTTACCCAAGTAAGAAAAGTCTTACTCTAGGCAATGGGATGTTTTGCTTGAGGTGACATATTTGCTTGAGATCTCACGTATGCACTTTTTTAATAAATTTCACAGAAAACTGAAGTTTATACATGCCTAAAAATTATTATACTTAATATAAATAATTTATTTCTGGATATGATATTTAAACATAAATGTTAAAGAAGGAGTTTTGAGGCAAAAAGAAAGCTAAACCAGGCCTATTAGTGGCTATATTGTAAATAACTCACATTGCTTGTTGCTAACAGAATTTTAGGCTCATTATTTTAACTTTAATGTTATTATGGTGAACTCTTCCTTGATGCATAGCTTTTTTTTAGCTTGAGTGGAAAACAGGCACTCGTGGGCACAGTCTTAACTTCAGAAACAACTTTGACCAATTTGTACAACCTGGAAACTTGGAAATGAAAAACAGAAAGACCACTGTTCTTTTGTGAGTCTTCATGTAAAACTCTGAATTTTAAATTATTATCATAAGATTAAATATTTGAGTGGTCAGGAGGCAAAGAGATTAAAGGATTAATTGTGAAGTGACTATGAACTAGAACACATTCCCAGCAGAAACCAAGAAAGAAATATAAACAAATAGTAAAACAGTGCTTTTACTGTCAAAAATAAAGCTGAAGGTTCTTTCACAAATTCACTTTATTGTTTGGCCCTAAACACTTTCATCAGGTTGATAGATAATCAAATGTTCAACCAATTTCTTAACTGCAATCTTACCACTTGGAAATAAATAAAGTCAATTATTATTAAAATCAAAAGCATCAAGAATGACATGCTGGTAGGTAAAACAGCACCACAGGAATATTTCAGAGTCAGCTCTGGACAAGTAAAATTATAGTGTTTGGTAATAATTCTCATCATTACCGGTATCATGGCATACATTTTCTTTCTCTTATAAACGAAGTTTAAGATACTAGACCAATACTACTGACAAACAAGATGGAATCACAGCAGGTGAATAATAACTAATAGTCGATGGTGACGCTGATGAACATAAAGCTTTTAGCAGAATAATGTTGAACACAGTATTTTTGTTTTAGAAATTAAAGTAAGCACTGTTTAACCAAGAGTTTGATGATTCCATATATCCCCAACCTATATTAAAATATTCTCAGAAAATGAGGTTATTATAAAGACAAACAAGACTATGACTAATAACTGTTCAAATGCTTTTACTTTTTACATGAATATTTCAACCCCACACGTGTGTTGTAACACCTAGATGGCATTCACTTGTATGGAGGACTGTGCAATTCATTCGTACATCCCTTCAACTGGTATTTGTCGTGAGCCTACTATGCGCCAGTCACTGGGGTACAAAGTGAACAAAACAAAGTCTGTTTTGTGGAATTTACAGTCTAGTAGAGGTAGAAAAACTTGAAAAAATTTAAGAAATGCATAACAAATCAGATAATAATAAGTGCAATTCAAGAAAAAATAAAGCAGGATAAGGTTTAGAGATTGGTGTTGGAAGGGTGCTATTTATATAGGACAGTGGGGAAGTTCTCTCTGATGAGATGACATTTGTGAAGGGACCCAGAGGACGTGCGGGAGTACAGCATTACAGAGGGGAAGAGGAAGTCCAAGATCCTGAGAGAGAGTATACTTGGTCTATGGGAGTGACAGTGGGGAGGCCACTGCAGCTGGAGCCTGCTAAGTGGGCAGGATAGAAAATGAGTCCAGAGGGGTGAGGAGGGATGAGCAGGTTGGGGGAATTGTGCCAGCCTTTGTAGGGATGCAAGAGATGGTAAGCATTGGATGGTGTGGCACAGGACAGTGATGGGATCTACCACTTCTCAGAAGGATTACTCCAGCTGCTATACTGAGAATAAGCTAGTTGCACAAAGATGACAGCAAAATACCAGAGAGAAGACTATTGCAATAGTCTAGGTGAGGGAAGATGCTGATTTGTTCATGAGGTGTAGTTGCACCAGTGGACGTGGAGAGAAGTGGTAAGATATTGAATAGGTTTTCAAGGGTGAGCTGATAAATAATGTTGATAGATTAAATGCGGTATGTGAAAGACAGAGAAGGTCGAGGATGAGTCTGAGATTTCTTTGCCCAAAAATTGGAAGGATGAAATAGCCTTTCACTAAGATGGAAAAAGAGGACTGGGCTTTAGGAATAGAATTGGGAATCAAAGATTTCAGATTTGGGCCTATCAGATTTGATATGCCTATTTAGCCTCCAAAAGAAAATACAGAGCAGAGAGCGAAGTAGGAACTAAATAGCAATAGTGTAGAAGACACTGTCAAATGATTGCAGTCTACTTGAGAAGCAAAAAAAAAAAAAGAAAAAATCAGAAATTTTCTAGTGCAATTAAAGTATATAATGAAATTAAATATATAAGTACTAAAGGAATTCCACTAATTTCAGGATGTCTTCAAAATACTCAACTGAAAATTAACTTTTAAATTTTATATATGAAAAGAGCTCCCTGGCTTCTAAGAGAAGACTGTATTACAAAAATGTAAAAATTAACCTCTAAAAAGTATGGAAGTTAAGGATCTCTGCTTGAAAATAAAAAATTAAAATCCTATGCCTTGCCTTGAAATCATCAGTTCACTAGCTTTTCTAACTCCTTATTAAAAAAAAAAAGCTTGCTTAAATGAATATGCTGCTTTGTGAGTTAATAGTGCATAAACCAAACTAAATCAACATGTCGGAAATTGTTCCCCTGTTTTAGCACATGCATAGAATTTTACCTGAAAATTTCCAGAAAGTCAGCTCTACAAAATCCAACTGAGAGCAATTAAAGGAAAATATTTTTCTTTCAAACTTGAAAGAAACTAGTGTTAGAACCACTGTGAAAGCCTGTCCAAAGTTATATTGAGTAATATTTGTAGAAAAGGGATACCAATTTTTTTTCCTTAAAAGAAACATGGTAAAATAATTATGAGGATATATCTGAGACGACTTTGCTACTGAAAAGGAAGAGAAATTTAAGAAAGAAATATCAAGTTACTGGACCTCTGCACAAATAATCAAGTATGTCAGAAAGGGCCAACAACATGGAATCATGATTCTTTTCAAGTAAAGGATTATTTTTGGAGATAACATTAGAAATAGATTTAAATTGATTAAGAATGGGGTTAAAAATAAAAACATCAACATGTAGAATAAATGTCATGAATTGCTTGTGAGAGTTATGAGCAAGCAGTGGTTGTATAGCAACAACCAAAATCAATACAGAGGGAAAAGAGCCATCTCTTTTTCTTGATATGAATATTTTTTCCTAAATAGTCCAATGCAATTGCCAGTACTTTTTTAACTACAGACACTAATGTAAATAATTGTCCGTTAATGTATGTCTCTCATTCACACTTGTGTTCTTTTTGGAGCTGTCTATATTTTACTTTCAGAAAAAGTCTTAGAAACCAGGTTAACACTAACTAGAAACAAATCTGTACTTATGGACAAAACATGTAACTCATCATCTGCTCAAAGAAGCAAGTATCCCAACATGTTATACATAATGACTCACTTTAGGGTTCCCTTTACATAAATATCACCATGTGCTTCTGGAACATAGACATCTATTGCATCAGATGGGCATAAATCTAAAATTATTTTGAAGAGTCCAGTGAAATTCCATTGCTACTTAAAGATTATAAGTGATATTATAAATGTCCCAGACAGGGATAGACATATATTCATATATCTAGTAGGCGAATATATTTGACGAATTCTTTTGAGAACTGCAAAAACATGCTCCTGAAAAAATTTCCAAAAGTTACAATTACAGAGGAAATGACTATATCCTTCCCATCTCTATCAGGAGCTAATCTAAGCAGAGCTGTATAAAATTTCAATTGGAAATGTTTTTTTATAATTATATCATTACTTCACCTTAATGTATGAGACATTTTTGCTAACTCATAGCACGCTCTGGATCCGCATTCTTTTTTTTTTTTGAGACAGAGTCTCACTGTGTTGCCTGGGCTAGAGTGAGTGCCGTGGCGTCAGCCTAGCTCACAGCAACCTTAAACTCCTGGGCTCAAGTGATCCTCTTGCCTCAGCCTCCCGAGTAGCTGGGATTACAGGCATGTGCCACCATGCCCGGCTAATTTTTTCTATATATTTTTAGTTGTCTGATTAATTTCTTTCTATTTTTAGTAGAGATGGGGTCTCGCTCTTGCTCAGGCTGGTTTCGAACTCCTGAGCTCAAACAATCCGCCCGCCTCGGCCTCCCCGAGTGCTAGGATTACAGGCGTCAGCCACCGCGCCCGGCCTGGATTCGCATTCGTGATCCCTGCTTTAGCTGAGTAGCATGACTAAAATCACTATGGATGGAAATGGCATTTAGTAGTTGCACCAGTTTAGACAGAGAATCATTTTCACATGTAAACATTTGGTATCATTCCCACAATGTACTGCAATCAAAAGATTGTCAAGTGTGAAAGTGCAATGTATAGAACATAACTAGTTAGTAAATAACAGCACTGTTGAATGTTTTTAGGATGACTAGATTTGAAGAGTTGGCTCCAAATTGAGGGAATGTTTATCTTTGCTAAATGACAATTTGAGAGTGGAAAAACAAAAAGGAGGGTGAATGGGAAGCAGAAGAGAAAACAAGTATCTACTCATTTGCTGCCCACAGTAAACCCTTTGCTGTAAGTGTAATGGTGAACTCAGCAAATTTTCCAGTACTTAACTAACTGGTCCAGCCATTTTATTAAATAAGTGGCTGTGAATTATTTCAAGGAAGGGAAGATGGAGTGTTAATCCAGTTATGAGAAATTGTTCTTCTTTGACAGATGTCATTAAAAAGCATATTGGAAACAAACAGCTTCAATAATATTATGCAGGAAAAGCAAAGAAACTTTTTGTTTTTACTCCAAACTCCTATGATTTATTAACAAGATGACAGCATTATTTAGAACTATATAATAACAATCTTTTAAATTTCAAAATATTAAGGGGGTACAAATGTTTTAGGTTACATAGATTGTTATTGTAATGTTTGAGTCCTGGCTACAAGTATGCCTATCAGCCAAATAGTTTTCATATTGCCCATTAGGTTGGTTTATTCCCCTCCCCTTCTTCCCTTCCCTCCTGGTTAATTTGCACTGAGTTTTACTTCCCTCTGTACAGATGTGTGCTCTTCGGTTAGTTCCAATTTAATAGTGAGTACATGTGGTGTTTGTTTTTCCATTGTTGAGATACTTAGGAGAATGGTCTCAAGTTCCACCCAGATTGTTGCAAAAGGTATTATTTCATCTTTTTTATGGCTGAGTAGTACTCAATAGTGTACATATGCCACATTTTATTAATCCATTCATGGATTGATGGACACTTGGGTTGATTTCACATCTTTGCAGTTGTGAATTATGCTGCAATAAACATTTGAGTTCAGGTGACTTTTTGATGAAAAGTCTTCTTTTCCTTTGGGTAGATACCGAACAGTGGGACTGCTGAATTGAATGGTAGGTCTACTTTTAGTTCTTTGAGAAGTCTCCATACTGTTTTCCATAAGGATTGTACTAATTTGTAGTCCCACCAACAGTGTATAAGCATTCCTTTCTCTCTGCATCCTTGCCTGCAACTATTGTTCTCGGACTTTTTAATAAAAGCCATTCAAACTGGGGCAAGGTGGTATCTCATTGTGGTTTTAATTTACATTTCCCTTATGATTAGTGACATTGAGCATTTTTTCATATGTTTGTTGGCCATTTGTCTTTCTTCTTTTGAGAAGCTTCTATTCATATCTTGTGTCCACTTTTTAATAGGGTTATTTGTTCTTTTCTTGCTCATTTGCTTGAGTTCTTTGTAGATTCTGGTTATTAGCCCATTATTGGATGTGTGGCTTGCGAATATTTTCTCACATTCTGTAGGTTGTCTGTTTGTTCTGTTGATTATTTCCTTAGCTGTGCAGAAGCTTTTTAGTTTAATTAAGTTCCATTGATTAATTTTAGTTGTTACGGTAATTGCCATTGGGGTTTTAGTCATAAATTCTTTGCCTACGCTGATATCTAGAAGAGTTTTGCCTACATTTCCTCTAGATTTTTTGTGGTTTCGTGCCTTAGATCTAAATCTTTTATGCACCTTGAGTTAATTTTTGTGAGACTTGAGAGGTAGGGGTCCTGTTTCATTCTTCTGCATGTGGGTATCCAGTTCTCCCAGCGCCATTTTCCCAATGTATGTTGTTGTCTGCTTTGTTAAAGATCAGTTGGTTGTAGGTAGATGGTTTTATATCTGTGTCCTGTGTTGCGTTTCATTGGTCTATGTCTCTATTTTTGTACCAATACCATGCTGTTTTGATTACTATAGACTTGTAGTATAGTTTGAAGTCTAGTAATGTGATGCCTCCAGATAGGTTTTTTTTTTTTTTTTTTTTTTTTTTTTTGCTTAAGATTACTTTGGCTATTTGGGCTCTTTTCTGATTCCAAACAAAGCATATAATTATTTTTTCTAGATCTGTGAAGTCTGACTTTGGTAATTTGATGGGGATTGCATTGAATTTGTACGTAACTTTGGGTCATATAGACATTTTAACAATGTTGATTCTACCTATCCATGAGTATGATATATTTTTCCATTTGTTTGTATTCTCTGTGATTTCTTTCCTCAAAGTTTTAGTTCTCCTTGTAGATATCTTTCACCACCTTGGTTAGGTATATTCCTAGGTATTTTATTTACCCTCCCAAACTCATTCTATGAAGCCAGTATCACCTTGACACCAAAGCCAGGAAAGGTCACAACAAAAAAAGAACACTATAGACCAATATCCCTTTTGAATATAGACGCAAAAATCGTCAATATAATACAAGCAAAGCCGAATTCAATAGCCCATCAAAAAAATAATCCACCAGGATCAAGTGGGCTTCATCCCAGGGATGCAAGGATGGTTCAACATATGTAAAACAATAAATGTGATTCACCATATAAACAAAAGCAAAAACAAGGACCATATGATATCTCAGTAGATTCAGAAAAAGCATTTGACAAAATCCAGCACCCTTTTATGGTAAAAACCCTCAACAAACTAGGCATAGAAGGGACATATCTTAGAATTATAAAAGCTGTATATAATAAACCCACAGCCAACATCATACTGAATGGGGAAAAGTTGAAAGCATTCCTTCTAAGAACTGGAGCAAGACAAGGATGCCCACTGTCACCACTTCTATTCAACATAGTGCTGGAAGTCTTGGCCAGAGCAATCAGGCAAGAGGAGAAAATTAAGGGTATCCAAATTGGGGAAGAGGAGGTCAAACTATTGCTCTTCACTGATAATATGATCCCATAGGTAAAAAACCCCAGTATTGCACCAGGAGTCTCCTGAAATTGATAAATAAACTCAACAAAGTCTTGGATACAAAATAAATGTACATAAATCAGTAGCATTTCTATATACTAATAACAGTCAAGTTGAGAGTCAAAAGACTGTGTAACACTCACAATAGCCACAAAGAAAGAAAATTTTTTTATCATGTTTGAAAAGACTTCCCACTTGAAACCACAGATGGTTCATGTAAGGATAAAGAATAACCCTAGACAAATCTTATCTTATCCTTCCATGTTAATTACACATCCTCTGCTTTCATTTTTTTCATGGCTTACCTTACCTTGGTAGTCTCTAAGTCTTTCTAATTTTGAAAATCAAAACAAAACAATCCATAGAATTATTTTGTTTTGCAATGAGTAAAAGGAGAGCAAGGACCCTTCTGTTGTTTAAAGTGAAAGTAAAGGGTGCATGGAGAGGGGAAGAGAAGTCCAGTGTCATGTTGGGTGGTTTCAGTGATGAGAAGAAGCCTTGGAAAAGGGTGGAGAAATGAACTAATGTCTGGCAGGAAGAGTGGAGTGGCCCAGAAGGACAATAAACATAGGGATACTCAGATGTGAAGTAAACTGCCAGTTCTGAGGAAATAGTCATTGTTGTTGAAGTTAAACCCGTCGCTCTAGGCACTGTTTGAGAACCTGAACTTGTTCTCTACCAATTGTCATTTGGCTTTTAAAAGTTACATAAAAACTCCTCTATGTTCTGTCTTCATTCTTTTCTTCTCTATGGCCCCCTATGTCCCACCCACAAGCTGAGCTCAAGCACAAATGTTTTCTTTTTCCTCCCCATTTTTTATCAATAGTGAAGATTTCAGGCTGTATATTTTACATATGTCAGAGAAGAGTGACAAAAACAAATGAAACAACAGCAATGGCTCCCTGATGAGCTATAACCTCATAGCTAGGTATAATACTCTTTGGGAAAAAAATGATAATGCCAATTTCTCCAGCATATATTTTTATCAGCTGCATCATCTGCATGGAGAACAAAACTGAGAGTTACGCTGATTTTATAGCAACTTCTGTTTATTGAGCAGAACATTCACTTCCTCCAATTTCCAGAATGAAATCATGATTTTCATTGTGCTTGTATGAAGGTTCTCATTTTGCTATAGTTGAATATAACAACTTAAATAACGATAAGTACAACACATGATTCAAGTGATCCTTTCATGTTCTCTTGGCAAACATAAGTAAATGACATTAAAGCCACAATACATATAAAAATTTACAGAGAACACTATTCAACACTTGCTATATGCCAGATACTCTGCCAATTGCTTTAAGAGGGTTATCTCATTTATTCCTGTTAATGGCCATTGGAAGAATGTGTCTTTACCTCCTATAAAAGGGGGGGAGACTGAGACCTAGGGAGGCTAAGGAATTTGTCAAAAGTCAACCTCTGGCAGGTGGTAGGATTGAGATTTGAATAAAGTTCTGAATCCAAAACCTTTGCTTTCAGCCACTGCATTAAATTATTTTCAATAAAGAGGTCAGGGAGACTTTAAATGTAAAGAAATCCTACTGAATTATATAAAATAAAATATTCAGAAGAAAGAATGTTATCTGCCTAGTTTGAGTCTCTAGCTTCTAATTGTAAAAGGATGCTTTTCATTCATTTTGGCATTTCAGAGTCTAAAACTACTCTCCAACTATAATAATAAAGATTTATTTATAATTCAGTATTGGCCATGCATTATCTTTGAATTTGAAAAAGTTGTCAATGTTAGTTTACCATTCTGTTCCTGACTTTGTTAGTCATCTTTATGCCAGAGTGAAGACGATTAATTACTTTATCTTAACCTCCCTATGCTATTCTTGTGAAAATTTAAATTATTGTTTTTTAAAAGTTCCACAATATAATTATAAAAGAGATTTTTGATTTACAAGTTGATTTCTTTCCAAAAGGTTTATTAGTAGGTCAGTTAGAAACTTGGAACATATTCATCCTTATAAACAAAGTTGCAGATGAGACTTTGATTCCCTGGCCAGTCATAAAAGCCTTAAAAATCCATAATGAAGGCTGAACTACAATACTTGTATTATTACCCTGATTTCCAAGTCATTTGGTGCATAACACTAGTGATTCAAAAAAAGTTAGAATACAGGAGAAAGGTTTAATTAAACATAAATATTTACTAGAAGTTCTCTATTTACTGTAAAAAATATACATAATGAACAAGAATGTTTTAGTTCCTCATGTGATAAAACTCTGTGTGATAAAATGGTTGTCAATAACATAGACATCTGCTTCTAATATATCACCCATGAGGGAGCAGGGTTAGAGAGGAGCACTCATAATAACAAGATTTGAGGGATGAACTTTGTCAGAAGATTGGCCGCAGTGGCCAGTGTGGTATGCATACTTAATTCTACACGTCCCCTATATATGCCAGTGGTCTCCAAAGGTGAGGGTGCACTTCCCAGCAAGTGTGTAAAAGCAGTCCACTGGGCTGGAAGGAGAAACTTGTATACGTTTTATTTACATATGTGTTTGAATGTGAGACAGAAAGGAATTAAGCCCTCTTGATATTTAATACCCAGTTGAACCTGGAATCCTCACTTGTTCCAGATGGTTTTCTGCCATGTATAGTATTTAAGGTATTGAGGGAACAGTAAGAGCTAACAGTGATTTTCTTTTTAAAGTAAACCCTTCTTTTTTTTTTTTAAATAGAAGGCCCAAATCAGAAGTATAGAACTTGGTGTATTTTTACGAAGGGAACACGCCCAGATCAATAAATAGAATCTCACCAGCAGCTCAGAAGCCTCCTCAGGCATTTTTCTGCTCACCCTTCCGTTGAGAGTTACTGTTAATACAAGGATAAACTCCTTCCTGACTTCTGTCATCATAGCTTAGTCTTCCCTGTTTTTAAACTTTATGTAAATGGAATCTACAATCCATAATCATTTGTGCCTAATTTCTTTTGCTAAACATTATACTTGTGAGATTTCTTCTAAGTTGGTCTAAGTACTTTGTTCATTATTAAAATGTTTTATTCCACTGTGCGAATATGTCAGAATTTATTAGTTTATTATAATACTACTGGAAATTTGTGGTATTTCCAATTTGGGGCTTTTAGAGATAATGCTGCTCTCAACAGTTTTATACATGCCTTTTGACGAATATAAGTATACATTTCTGCTGAGTATATTTTGGGATGGAATTACTGGATTATAGGGAATGTACATATTTTATTTTCTAAAACAATTATTCCAATCTACACTCCTGCCAGGAGTTTGTAGGTCATCCAGTTGATTGGTCGATTAATAAATTTGTTATTATTTGTTATTTTTTTTATTTTGGCCATGCTGGTAAATATACTATAATATATAACTATGGTTTTAATTTGCATTTTCCAATGAGATCAATTATCTTTTCATATATTTATTGGCCATTTGGAAATCATTTTGGGGAAATACTTTTTAAGTCTTTCACCCATTTTCAAATTGGGCTATCTGATTTTTTTTATTCGTTTGTAAATCATTCTTATATATTCTTGATATGAGTCCTTTGTCAGTCTTTTTTCAGATAAGTGTATTATAAATACCATTTCCCACTCTGGCTTGCCTTTTTCATATTGGTGTCTTTTGATAAGCAGATGTTCTTAATGTTAGTCAAGTCCAACTTTTTCTTTTATGGTTAGTGCTTTTTTATGTGCTCCATTTAACAAGTTTTTGTCTACCTTCAAGATGGTGAAGATATTCTGTCTTGTTATTGTCTAAAAGCTTTCTGGTTTTTATCTCACATTTGTATCTTCCCAAGATTAATTTTTGTATGTGGTTATGCTTTGTTTTTCCATGGGACTACCTAGTAGATTTGCCACTATTTATTTAAAAGACCATTCTTATCCCCCTATGGTGTTCTTTGCATATTTGCTTCCATTACTTTCGGACACATTACGATTTACATGTGCCCAATTAAAAGAATTCATAGATTAATTTTCTTAAAGCATAAGAATACTATAGTATTACATAATAAAATGTAGATGATCAGGAAAATCTTTGTTATTTATAGAAATTTACTGGTCATTTCATGGCAAAGTACTTAAAGGTGAACTAAACAGATTTATTTTACAAAAAAATCAGATGCTTCAAATTTGCTTTCTTTTTCTGTAAGGACCATTGGCTAGCAGTTATATACTAAAAGCAGGTATTTTAATAAAATAACCAAATTTGATCTTTCTCTTCAAAATGAAGTTGAATTTAAACAAAACCAAGTAAGTAAATGCTTTTCAAATAAAAGCACGGGAATAACAAATAGACATTCATATTAGGAAATGCTTCACATGGTTTATGATTTTACTGCTGAAAATATGTCATGAAATTTTTTAAAAACATTAAAAAATTTTAAAAACCTGGCAAGAGAATTTTCTATCTGCAAATCTTATAAACAAATAATTTTAGTACTTCTGAACACATTTATTATAAATGTAAAAATATAACATTTGATTACCTTAAAGAAAACTGATTAACATCAGGAAATACAAATTTTTTACCTGAATTTCAGCAATACTCTATTCATAACTGATGGATAAGAGCAAAAATATCATTATTAAGCTCAGCCAAGATTTATGTTTCTTTGTGAGATACCTTTATCAGCCATTAGTGATTAAAGCCAAGTATCAAAATAAACAACTCAACTATATCTAATCTCTGTATTACAAAATGCTGAAACAAGATTTATAAAACAGAAGCTCACTCAATCATTGTTCTTAAAATGTTACTGATATTACTTTTGAATGAGGGTTTATTAGTTTTGTATTGATGCACAAGAAACTCCATAAATCTACTGGCTGTTTTATTAAAACCCTAGACAATAAAGAAAAACTGCCCTCCCAAACTGAGAGGGAACAGAGATGACCAAAGAATGACTTAAGACCAGCTTAATGAGTTAGATGAATTTCTTAGAGGTTACTTACAAGGGTGCTTCTGGGTAGCTCAGGAATTTCTTCCACAGGAGCTTTCTTGCTTGCAAAATCCATGTCTGCCCACCCTGTGATGTTGCTTTAAATCTCTTCCCAATGAGTGATGCAAAATTTTTCATTGTATTTTTGCTTTTCACAGTGAAACAAATTACCCAGGTACAGTACCGTCATCATACACTGTCATACAACCCATGTTATGTTAATGATATTATAGTTTCCCACTAGGTGGGGATTTTAGTATTACAATTAGCTAAAGGACACTATAGGACAACCAAAGCAGCACTAAAGCACTCAGGGCCGATTTGAGCCAGGCATTTCAGGGCAAGAAAGTGCTGAGGCACCCAAGAAAGTGCTGGGTACTTTTCCAGGGCCCAGTAGTTATCTTGGTATCTGTTTAGTCTACTTTGTAACAATTTTGCTGAGCTCTCTAGGTTGGCACAGTTGTTTCTCTTATGTGATGTGGAACCTGTATTTTTCCCTCAGTGGCTTAAAAAAACACTTATGTATTAATTCACAGTCTGTAGGTCAAAAGTCCAGCACAGTGTGCCTGGGTTCTCTGCTCAGGGTATCACAAAGCTGATTTCAAGGTATCAAGTGGACTGAGTTCTTGCCTAGATGCTCTGGGGAAAAATCTGCTTCCAAGTTCATTCTGTTGGTGGTGGCTATAGGATCGA
>NW_012150396.1:1013059-1017148 GCF_000956105.1 Propithecus coquereli | reverse complement strand
ATTGTACCCATTAGGTATGATTTCACCCATCTCCTCCTATCCCCCACCTGCATGATTTCCCTTGAGTTTTACTTCCATCTGTGCCCATGAGTGCTGATCTGTTAGTTCCGATTTAACAGTGAGTACATGTGGTGTTTGGTTTTCCATTCTTGTGATGCTTCACTTAGGAGGATGGTCTCCAGTTCCATCCAGGTTGTTGCAAAAGGTATTAATTCATTGTTTTTATGACTCTGTAATACTCCATGGTGTGCATATACCACATTTTATTAATCCACTCATGAATTGATGGGCATTTGGGTTGATTCCACATCTTTTCAATTGTGAATTGTGCTGCAATAAACATTCTAGTGCAGGTGTTTTCTTTGACAAAATGACTTTCATTCCTTTAGGTAAATACCCAGTAGTAGTATTCCTGGATCAAATGGTAGTTCTACTTTTAGTTCTTTGAGGAATCTCCATACTATTTTCCATAGAGGTTACACTAGTTTGCAGTCCTATCAACAGTGTATAAGCGTTCCCTTGTCTCTGCATATCCGTGCCAACATCTATTGTTTTGGGACTTTTTGATAACAGCAATTCTCACTGGAGTTAGATAGTATCTCATTGCAGTTTTGATTTGCATTTCCCTGATGATTAGAGACATTGAGCCTTTTTTCATATGTTTATTGGCCATTAGTCTATCATCTTTTGTTTCTGTTCATGTCTTTTGCCCACTTTTTAATGGGGTTTTATTTTTTCTTGCCGATTTGCTTGAGTTCTTTGTAGATTCTGGTTATTATACCTTTATCAGATATATAACATGCAAATGTTTTCTCCCATTCTGTGGGTTATCTGTTTGCTTCATTGGTTGTTTACTCTGCTATACAGAAGCTTTTTAATTTAATCAAGTCCCATTGATTAAATTTTGTTGTTGCTGTGATTGCCATTGGGGTCTTCTTAACAAAATACATATAGATGGAACATACCTCAAAATTATAAAAGCCTTGCACAACAAACCCACAGCCAATGTCATACTGAATGGGGAAATGTTGAAAGCATTCCCACTCAGAACTGTAACAAAGCAAGGATGTCCACTGTCACCGCTTCTATTCAACATAGTGCTTGATGTCCTAGCCAGAGCAATCAGGCAAGAGAAGAAAGTTAAGGGTATCCAAATGAGGAAAGAAGAGGTTAAACTATTGCTCTTTGCTAATGATATGATCTTATATCTAGAAAACCCCAAAGATTCTACCAAGAGATTCCTGGAATTGATAAATAAATTCAGCAAAGTCTCAGGATACAAAATCAATGTACACAAATGAGTAGCATTCCTATACACGAATAACAGTCAAGCTGAGAATCAAATCAAAGACTCAATACCTTTCACAGTAGCTATAAAGAGATAAAATACCTAAGGATATAGTTAACCAAGGAAGTGAAAGATCTGTTCACAGAGAACTACAAATCACTGAGGAAGGAAATTGCAGATGATATAAATGAATGGAAAAATGTATCATGCTCATGGATTGGCAGAATCAACATTGTTAAAATGTCATAGTACCCAAAGTGATTTACAGATTCAATGTAATCCCTATCAAAATGCAACTTCATTTTTCTCATATCTAGAAAAAAGACTCTATACTTTGTTTGGAACCAGAAAAGAGCCCAAATAGCCAAAGCAACCTTAAGCAAAAGAAGCAAACCTGGAGGCATCACTTTAGCAGAACTTAAGCTGTACTGCAAGGCTATAGTAACCAAAACAGCATGGTATTGGCACAAAAATATAAAATCATTTGTGAATTAATAATGTTCCATTTATTACTCATCCAAATATTGCCAGTCCACCAATAGAACATCAAAAGGTGGGCAACTTAGTTGTCTTTGATTTTTATGCCACCTTCTGGTATTATAAAAACAATGATTGTATACATATTTTTAATTTTATAATTATGAATGTATATTTGTCCAAAGCAGAATATTTGCTTTAATGGTTTGTTACTCTAATTTATAACTTTTACATGTTTAAGTTATGGTATATGGGCAATCCTGGGGATTTGCCTGCTCTTCTCCCAGTAAATAACTCCTGCCTTTTTTTTTTTTTAAAGGCTATGATTTTAGGTGCTTACATATGGAACAGTTATGGAACAATACAGTTTGTTCCCTGTTAGTCTTTGATTCTCATAGTTAACTCAGTGTCTCTAGGCCTGCCAAATCACACGTCTGATATACACAGAGCAATCTCAGAGCAACTCATGATCACTTTCTTCCAAGTTATACCCCTGAACCTCCCTATTCTGGACCACAGAATAAATAAAATGCTCCCACTGCAAAATAGTTTTCAAATGAATTTCCCACCCTTTATGTTCAACCATCCCATTGTTGCCACAATTCAGATGATATAGTAAAGGTCTTTGTACCTCACTATCTAGTTGAAGTTAATTTTTACCAGTTTATTGTACTGGTCCTTTACCCTTCTGAAAAGATTTCCTATTATAATTTTTTCGCCCAGTGAATTTCTACTTAGTAACATCTCAAGGATTGTCATGAAGTGATATGAACATTCTAGACAGTCTAAGAGAGGTAGGGCTTCTGCCACATTTACCTAAGATAGCTTTCTTAAATTATCCTTTCTTTTCTAACCCATAATCTATCAGCAGCAGTAATTATCAGTTGTATGGATGCATTCCTTATATGTTCGTTAACCATATACAAATAACTGTACAAACCATATCAACCATATATCAAATATTAACTGTGCAGTATTTACAGTGGGTGCAATGTGACATTTATCAATGATAGTCCTATGTTCTCTACTTGAGATGTTAAAATTGTGCTATTTGGGTCAATCAGACTTCGGAAAACAAGGGAACATAATCTGACTACTATGGATTCACACATGGGGGCAGATGACTGAATCAGAAAATTAAGGTTACCAGAAAGTCCAATAGTTTGGCCACTGCTTCTGGTACATTCCTATAATTCAAGTTAGTGATTATCAGATGGCACTGTTTTCAAATCTTGTCAGAAATCCTAAGTTTCTAATTGCTGAGTGCTGAAGACACAACTAATCCACAGCTAAACCTCTGGCATATTTCTCTTTTTCAGCAGCTCTTTAGAATCCTGCAAAGTGTTGGTGATGTTTTACTTACTCTGGGACTCCGAAAAACCTCAACAGCCCTGGGACTGGAATAAATTGGCACTCAAACTAGAACCTTTGTGTCCACTATCCATTACCTTAATGAAATTGCCTCAGATCAGCTAGTGGATTTCTTGTCTTCAAATACATAGAGCATATCTTCATTGGTTATACTACATTAGGTTTTCTATTTAACTAAATCACATTTCTGCCCAAATGAAGGCAATTCCTAATCTTTACATTTTCAAACTACAATTGCCTGGGGAAGAGAAAAGAAATAATACCAACAAAGATCTTATGTTTGTCCCGATGGCCACATGATGAGAAACTGGGAGAAATTTAAGTTTAACGTCCATTGGGAATTCACCAAGCAGGCCTGAATTTAGTGCAAAAATCTCTAACTCATGGATCTATTTTGAGGCTTCTGTGAGCAAATGTAGGTCTTTGTGCACTCCTGACCCAGCAGGGAAGGAGGGTGCACTTTTGTTTAATCGTGTGTTATTTCCCAAATTGTGTGTCATCATTCCCTAGAACTCTGTGACACTAAGAAATAATATCACAGCATATGGAAGAATAAACAACTGAATTTCCTTTTCTCTTGGGCATGGTCATAACCTAAGTATACATGAGGACTTAGTTAAGATTCAAAGCATTGCATTTAAGTCCAAGAAAGGTGATTTTAAAAAAAGAAGTGTCACTAAACCGTCTTCCATTTTAGCTAGCCAGATATTGGGATATGCCATTACCAAATGTTATAATAAGCACTTACCTTTTAATGTGTACCTTGGCAATATAAAAGAAAAAGATGAGAAAAGGAAAATCATACTATTCACTAGCACAAGAGGACGTCTTGAGATGATGGAAATGTTCTATATCTGCACTGTCCCATGTGGTAGACACTCACCATAAATGGCTACTGAGCACTTGAAATATGGCTAATGTGACTGAGGAATAAATGTTTTATTTTATTGCAA
>NW_012150396.1:1010356-1011821 GCF_000956105.1 Propithecus coquereli | reverse complement strand
GTATCAAAATACCAATGACATTCTTCACACACACACAAACCCTAAAATTAGTATGGAAGCAAAAATACCCCCAAAATCAAAGCAATCTTGAGCAAAAAGAACAAAGCTGGAGACAGCACACTATCTGGCTTTAAAATATACTATAAAGCAATAGTAACCCAAAAGTTAAATTTTTGCAGGTAGGCCTCCCCCAAATTATTGGATTATTTTGTTTTTCATTATGTTTTACTGGAGAGAATATGGGTCTAAGTTACCAACTGCTATGGTTTGAATGCATCCTTCAAAGTTTATGTGTTGGAAACTTAATCCACAATATAACAGTGTTGACTGAGATATGGGACCTTTAAGAGGCGATTAGGTCATGAGAGTGCTGCCCTCGCGAATAGATTATTGCCATTATCATGGCAGTGGGTTTATTATCTCAAGTGTGGGCTTCTGATAAAAGGATGAATTCAGCCCCCTTCCCTCCTCTCCCTCACACACACACTCATTTTCTCTCTCCTCTCTCTTTCTCATGCTCTCACTTTTCTCTCTCTCTCTTACTCTCTCTCTTTTTCTCCGCCTCACCCAAGCAGGTACCCTCTTGCTCTTCCACCTTTAACTGTGGGATGACACTACAAAAAGGCCTTGGCCAGATGAGGACTCCTTGACCTTGGACTTTGCAGCCCACATAACTGTAAAAATAAAACTCTATTCTTTATAAATTACCTAGTTTTAAGTATTCTGTTATAGCAGCACAAAATGAACTAAGACATCAGTATAACTTTGACAGTTCTATTTGCCATTATTCCAAGAGGAATAACCCACATGGGTTCATATTAATCTACTCACAGGTCAATGGGAAGGTATTTTCTATTTGTGTGTTCTTACTTAGTAGTAAAAATCAACCCCAAATTTGATACTTTAAAACTGTGGGAGAAAAGATCCCAAAAGAGGATTACCAGTCTTTTCCTTTTGCTTTTTTTCTTTTCATTTTGAAGGAAATGTGTCATTGTTACTTTAATGAAGTTTCAGTTTAAAATGTGTTAGTTGAAGGAAACAAATTTAGCTGCCTCATTTTACTAATGACAACAGTCCAATCATTGCTCACCTAATTAGCTCAGCAATTAACATAGGATTGGTCAGAGCCAAAGGTGACAGCTTGCCCTTTGGCTCTTAAAGTCTAGCTACTTCTTTATTAATCAAAATAATCACAAATGTCAGAGTCATTAAATAAGATCTCTGTCTAGCTAATCTTTAGGCTTCTCAAGTTAGAAAATATTAAAATATTTTCTCTCTTAAAATTAAATTATTAATACATTCTAGACTCAATTAATACATGAGTAAGCTAATCTTGGGTGGTAAAAGAAGAAATTAATTAATGGTAGTTAGTAAATGTTGAAAAGAAATGGATCAGAATAGAGTTAGATACCACGCATTCCTACTGAGTTAACCCAAAACATAAAGCCATATCCCATTTTCCCAA
>NW_012150396.1:997957-999636 GCF_000956105.1 Propithecus coquereli | reverse complement strand
CACTGGGTCTAGGCCACACTCAGGAGGAGAGGCTTATACTACAGTGCGACTACTATGAGGAGATAGGGGCCGTCTTAGAGGTTCCTCCTAAAAGCAAATTTTTAGCCTCGACAAAAACAGAAAAGAAAACATCTGCAAGTAAGACAGACTTTTACATAATGTAACATTACAGAAGTGACATCTCATCATTTTTACTGTTTTTTTTTTTTTTTAATTAGTATTCACTGGGAATGAGTCACTGGGTCTAGGCCACACTCAGGAGGAGAGGCTTATACTACAGTGCGACTACTATGAGGAGATAGGGGCCGTCTTAGAGGTTCCTCCTAAAAGCTGCTTTCCTGAAATAGATATACAAACTCTAAAATTCTCATATCTTTATAAAAATTCAAATATATTATCATTCACTCTCAGAAACTAATAATTATTAATGATAGGGTTTACTATGTTCTAGATACTATTTCTGAATATAACCGACATATTAACTCAGTAATTATTAACTCTCTAATCCTTGGAACACTACTATAATGTGGGTACTAATATTATTTCCATCTTACAGATGAGGAAACTGAGGCACAGAAAAGTTAAGTAATTTGTCAGGATTTAAAGCTAGGTCATCTGGCTCCGAGGAGAGTATAAGGCTTAACATCATTTCTATTTGCCATACAACAGAAATTGTAAATTGAAGATGAGATATGCCATTGAAAATAGAAGTAAAAACAGAAGTTTTTCATTTTCCCTTTACTCTAATTGTTATATTAATATAATATGTTGACTCAACCTCGGCTTGGCCTGCAAAAGCCCCAGTTTAGGCCAGTATCTTGACATAATTAATTTTTAATACTTACGATTATATAATAATGATTCTTTTACCATCAAAAGTGTCCTGATTTGGCTGATTAATTATATAGTCCATAAATATAAAGCCGGTAAAATGTCCTAACACATCTGGAAAATATCACACATTTCATTATTGGAGAAAATTTACTCTTCCTGCTATATCCTCAAGTGATCCCGATGTGGCCCTGAGGATTAATAGTCACTGTTCTAAATGGCGACATTACCCAAAGTCATTCAACTAATTTCTCAAATTATAGATGTTTGGTTTTAAGAATAGACTCATTATTATTATTGGCTTTATATTTTATTTCTAAATCCCTTTATGATAAAAGATACAATAAAGCATGGAAACACTTGAGTGGAAACTATAAGAACAGGAATGATAAAATAATATCACAGTGTGGTTTGTCCTAGTTAAGAAGTGGCACAAATCATTTAGCTAACTCCCACACATATGTGGAAGCAGAAACTAAAATATTAGTTATCAATATACCATGTTGTTTTAGAACTTATCTATCACTTTGTCTTTTTTAAAAATGTGGTGTAAAATGTGGTTAATTTTGTTAGTAAAAATATCCCAGCTAGGTAGAGTCCAAACTTTTGACGAAAAAAATATATTTTAGGCCACCCGTGTCTATTAAACTAAGTTAAGCAGATGAATGCCTACATCATCAACATATTCATTATTAAAATTGATAAGTATTGAACACTAAAATTTATTGAAACAGATACTACAAAGTAAATGTATAGAAAAGAGCTAAAAGAACATAGAAATCTCCAGATAACGCCATTGCAAATGTAGTGGTTTGATCTATAGCCAGAAGAGGGCATTACATGACTGC
>NW_012150396.1:993918-997867 GCF_000956105.1 Propithecus coquereli | reverse complement strand
GCTCCTAGATGCTTTCAAGAGTCAACATCTGAAACACAATGTTCTCGCTGCAGAGCACAACTGTTCAAGTGGGCCAGAGCCAACCCAGGCAAAGCACTTAATGCTTCTGTTTGACCAAGAATGCGCCACACCCACTCACCCTCCACTGGCCACATCAAGCCACATGGCTAAGCCCAAGCTCAGTGGGGCAGGGGTATATTCCCTGCCTGTGGGGAAACAGGGAAAGAATGTGAGGGAAACAAATAATTTTGAGCAAATAATGTAATCTACCCTACCATTTTAATTGATAAGTTAATCATTCTTCTGTGTGTCTTGTAATTTGTGAAATTTGTTTAATTATCACTAGAACTAAAATTAATGTTAGTAAATGTATAGGATACATATTTCTTTTGACTGCCTACAATGGCCATGAACTTGGGTGAAGATTCTATGTGCAAGTAGAGAGATGATATTGAGTATATTTTCTAATGGATTTGTAGTTTCTCACGATGCCATTATAATAATATTTTTTATGCTTTTTAACTTCTCAGAATAATTTTCATGTCGAAGGCCTAGTTTGGAGTTTTTCCTTCCTGTACTATTTCTGTCAGTGCAGCCTCCAAGTCTGGTTCTTCTGTTCTCTCAGAGATTCTAGGAGATATTTAATTTCCTTATTACTTCTGCTAAACTAGCTAGACTAAACTCTTTTCTATATATATTCTATGGAGTGGATATGTAGCTTCAAGAAAGTCAATGTATAAGGTATCTAGCATATGGTATATACTAAAAAAGTCCCATCATTTTTCAGTTCTTATGATTTCATTCTAAAAATGTTGATATATTAGCTTCCTTTAAAAAATACATTATTGATTTTTTTACATGCTACCCTGAAGTTCTTAAGAACCACTTACCCTAATTTTTTTCATTGTCTCTGCAAGATTGGGGCTGATAATGAACATGGGAAGAAAAGTAATTTTTCTACCACTTTCTGGAGATATCTCTAAGCCAGTCATATATATCAGACAATTTGAGGCAACTCCAACTTAAAATAGACTACTTCACTGTTCATACACGTGTGCTTTTGTATGACATACTTGTTTCGTGTTTTGGTCCTCCAAAGTATCACACCCTTAAATACAACTACTTCAGTTGAATAAGAGGGAAATCTAACTCCAAAATCTATCACTGTTAATTATCCAGATTGATTTGGCATTTGTCCTATCTGGTTGACATTGAGTGTATCTTCCCTGAAGCTGCATGTTGAAGAGGACCATAGACCCAAATACGGAAGAACGATGCAGCCAGGGTGTAGAAACCACTGTCCTCCCTGCTGGTGCCTCCTGGTGCCTCCAGAGTATGTGGTTTATTGACTCAACCACCCAGGCTGGTTGTCAGGAGAGAAGGGAAATGTGGGAACACGACAGAGGGTGAGCTGCCAGGGTTGAGAGCTCAAGGGTGTGCAGGCCTCAGATACTCTCCTTAATATGGAAGTAATAATTATTTTTTACAATTAGAAACTCTTCATTTTATATAAAATATTTCGTATTTTGGAAGATATATATGTTTTAATTAAAAAAGAAATATCACCCAGAATTCCACCACCTAAAGAAAACTACTGTTAACATTTTGGGTATGTATTTTGAGTCTTTTTTAAAATTTATACACATTAATTTTCTTTAAAAATGATTTAATACTATATACTTAATGTTAAAATGTACAAGTTCTAGAAGTATAAACATTTGTGTGCCGAACATTTGTTTTTGTCAAAGTTCTGTTCAATTTGAAATAAATTGAGTTTAATGTGAAAAAAAAAAAAACTACTTATGTGAACACTGAAGAGTTCCTAGAAATGCTTTTTTTCCTACCATATCATTGATAATCATTTTGAAATAACCAACTCATGTTCTGTTCTATTTTATTACTTAACCAATATTGGTGCTGTTGGTTACTGGCCACCAGGTGAAGAGGATGTTCTCAGTCTTTCTTCTAACTGCCTTCCTAGGTTGTGTCACTCCTCCTGTCCCAAGTTGGTCCAGGCTCATAGGTGAGCGGTTGCAGTGATTTGCCAGGACATGAGATCCTGGTATCCCACCTGCTTCCGTCCCTGCCCCTGTGTCTCAGAGTTACTGCACCCTACCATATCAAAGCCCGAGCTTAGTACACATACGGAATTGTGGGCAATGGTAAATGGCTTCGCTGATCAGGAACCTAAAATATTTAAAGATAAGGATCAAGGAGGTGTGAGGTAGACGCATGTGGATGGATATATGAGAATGGTCACACCCTGGTGGAGACATATGTCTTCATATCGCATGTTAATGCCCACCAGAGATGGTGTTCCATGCAACAGGCACTAACCACTCAGGTAAACAAAACTCTAAAGGCCAATTGAGGCAGCCCCTGTCATCAGCCACCTCAGTTCTGGCTCAATGAATACATAAAAGAAGCATCCACGATGACAAAGGTGGAGGCCACGCAAGGGCCAACAGCACTGGCTCCTACTTGCGAGAACCATGAAATGTCCAGGCTACCAGCAACAGAGGTCCTTGCTAAGTCCTCTGTGTGTCACCATCCCTTGAGATCCCCGTCACTTGGTGGCCAGATGGAGTTGCCCAAAGTCTTCACTGAAATTGAATGAACATTCCCTCTGCCCAATCCTGCTTCCTTCGACTCCCCTCTCCAAGTGTTGGTCCCAAGAGCACATCCTAATAGACATCCTTTCCTGAACTTGCATCCCAAAGTCTGTCTCTTATGGAATCCAGCTGGCAGCAGCATGTTTATTGAAGATGTGCTAGCTCAGACATTGCTGGGAATGTTTTGTATTACTGCATGTGATATAAATACTGTGTTCTTTTTTTATAATCTGAACACTAAATCCTAATGCATGATTGGACCCAAAGTCTTTAGATAAAGCATAGAGGACTAATGCTTACCAAATGTAACAGATCTAATAGGAAATAGAGTTTGTAAGTATTAGAATATGAATCTTTTATGTTTGCCTGTGACCAACACTTCCACCTTTTATGACTTCTTTCTTCCTTACAGAATCAGTCTTCCTCTATTACTGCTTGACTTAAACTTTCACAGGCTTTGTTCTCCAAGAAGGTTCAATTTTCCTTCTTATAGTAGCCACACACAGATACATAGAAGACCTAATACCCATCCTTAAAATTTCAATAGATTATGTCTTTCCAATGTGTATATACTTCCCCAGGAATATCCTCCTCAAATCTTCTTATGAAAAATAAAAATAAGCAAATTTAATTATCCTCCACTAACAGCCCAAGATTATGTAAAGTTTTCTCTTTGACATATTATAGAAGTTGCTTAGTGAGGGTGGAGCGTAATCACAAGATCACTTCCAAAAAATGATTAGGATTACACATTTATCTACAGCTCTTAAAAGAAAAAAATGGTTCCATGAAAACATAATAGGTTTTTAAGTGTTATCTGGCATTATAGCTCCATCAAGTGGTAAAACTGACATGAAGCTTTAAGGTTATATTCTTAAAATGCATTCAGTTTAATTTCCATCCCAGAATTTCTGTCAAGCCTGGATTTATAACTGAACATCTCTTCCTTTCAGAGCACAACCTGAGCTTTGTTTAAATTTGGAAATTACAATGAAATTGTTTTTGGATAGAGACTACTTAGATTTTTTTTGGTATGGACACTGAAGAAATCACATTTTCCTGCTGTTTACATTTTGAGTCTTTGGATATTTTTAAATTACCATCTGGTGATGGAAATGGCTATCGCCAAGCCTCAGGTCTTGACTGACTTTGGGCCAGAGACATCATCATTTCCTTACACAGCCTCTCCATAAGACCAACCGCTCACGACGTGCTATCTTGCTTCTCACAGCAAGGATCCAAAAGAAAGAGAAATATCAAGGGAGGAAGAGCAAAATGGAGAGTCATAGTCTTTTGGTAACTTAATTACAGAAGTGACATCTCATCATTTTTACTGT
>NW_012150396.1:978421-980998 GCF_000956105.1 Propithecus coquereli | reverse complement strand
GGTCTCATTTGTTCCAATTTTTTTTTTTTTTTTTTGTAATTTATAGATTACTGGCTCTAGCAATTTAAATTACATAAGAGCTATTTTTTATTCTCTTCTAGACTAACACACGAATTTCTATCAATAGTGGTCATCACTATAATTCTGATTATAGTGGTCTTCATTATAATTCTGTAAGTGATCCTTCTACCTGCCTAAAATAACTGGGAGGGTACCCATATTTGAAAGTAGTTTTATGTGTCTTTAACAGTGTAATCTGTACTTGGTCAATTTTCAAGTTAAGATTTTATTACTGTTATCATAATTTAATTCCTATTTTTTATTCTTTCCAAACTCTAAGCAATATCTTATATCTAAAAAAGTGAAATATTTAAGGAATAAATGTGCTGAGAACAATCACAGATACTTGACAAAGGAATAATGACTGAAGAATTATTAGCCTCTTTCAATTTAATATAGACATTTATATGGCATGAAAGGAGAGTTCCTTTGGTTAGAGCTTAGGAAAGATACACTGACATAATGGAAATCGTGCAGTGATTTTAAATAGTTGTTTAACAACATGTTAAAATCCCCTACATTTTTTTCTTTAATCTACTTGTATGACTAGAAAACAACATCCGAAAAAGATGCATTTAAAGTTGGCAGTCTTAATCATCAAAGAGAGTTCGTTGAGCACCATTAGTAACTTAGCCCTATGTTAAATGTTGAGGGAGACATGGAATACATTTGGGTTGCATGCCATAAAATGATATAATCCAATTAAAGAACCCAATAAGACATGTCCGAGTAAATGGTAAAAAATGTAAAACTGTTTATAAATAAATATTAAATTCTTTGCTAGAAATTCTATAATTTAGACATATAAAAAAAGAGGATCTAGGAGATTCAGTGAAGAAATTGAGAGAGTGAGATTTTTCCATGGAGGCCTCAAGCTCTCAAACCAAAAGGCCTAGTGACCAGTAATGCCTATGAGAAGAGACGGATAAAGGATTTTTATGATGTTTTGATGGAGACATTTTCCCCAATGGAGTAAATAAAGCAGGGATGAGGGGGTTAAGTTCAGTGAGAATTTCAAACTCAAGGTTTAGACCTGGCAATCATTACCATTGAGTTTGAAAGATGAACATAAATGTGCTTTCAATAAAAATAAATTGAATATAAATTTTTAAAATAAGAATGATCCTAAACTTTTTTCCTTCCAACATTTTACTTTTAGAATTAAAATTGTTCAAACCACGATTATGCCTTCTCCATTCTCCTCCAGGGGCTATAACACAATAGCATAGACTGGGTGGTTTCAACAACAGACACGTATTTCTCACAGTTCTGAGGTCTGGGAAGACCAAGGTCAAGGTGCCAGCAGATTCAGTTCTCGTGGAGGCTCTGTTCCTGGCTTGCAGACAGCCACCTTCTCACTGTCTTCTCACATGGTCTCTTCCTCTTCTTCTAAGGATACGAGTTTGTTAAAAGATAAACTTAGGCACATTAAAATTTTAACAAGTTTATTTAAGCATTCAACAATTCATGAATCAGGCAGCACAGACCACAGGCATTTTAGTGCTCCACTGAGGGGGAGCGAGGAGAAATCTTTTATAAGGTTTTCATGAAAGCAAAACAAAATATATTTGGTTGAAGTGGAAAGTCCCTAGTTAGAGGTTACTTTGTCAGTTTCTGACTGGTTAAGTTTAAGTTTTGTTTTACTGTTTATGTTGAGTTGGGCTTTGGTTTGCTTACGTAGGAACCCAAGACACTGGAGCTATCTCAGCCCAATAGCCTCCCAATTTTTTAAAGCAAATCCCATTACTTCACAAATGTCCCACCTCCAACCTCCAAATCTATCACATTGTGGGTTAGGGCTTCAACATACAAATCTGGGGAGGAGGGAGGTACAAACATTCAGTCCCTAATGCGTGTCAAAGGATGGTGGTCTCCGTATCTGTGTAGCCTGAAAGGCTCCAAAATTATGTAGATTTGTGGTCTTTGTGCATAGTTATACAAGGATAAGGAAGCCTCCGAAGGCTTCTAAGATAAGATACAATTAGTAAGCTTTGAGTCCAGAGATAATAGCCAAAAATATCTGAACTTTAAATTTTAGATTCTATAAACCTTCTTGTTAATGAAGTTTTTGTAATAATTTACCCTACCAAAGGGTTAGGTTTTTATTTGCAGAGCTGAATACCTTAGAGGCAAATGAGGTGATCACTTAATACAAATTTGAGCTTACTCCAGTAAATGTGGTGGACCAATGAGTCAGCAGTTTGCTGAAGGCAAGTGCTCTAGCACCCCATATTAAACAGAGTGAGGAAGCCCCTAAATGATCTGCTCTGCTCAGCGCCTGGAAGCCAGTGTCCTTGGTGGCTTCTGGCTTAGCAGAAGAAGTTCAGAGATACACCAGGAGAATACACAAAACTTCCAAGTCAGGATATAACTATTGCAAATGTGTAACAGCTAGACATAACCCTGATTCATTCATTTCTTCTATTGCATTCAGATATTTTTGACTTGAATAATTCCATTTAAATTTTGTAATCAGGGTAAGGGGAAGATTAAGAAAATTTTATAAACATGAAAAGC
>NW_012150396.1:976711-978371 GCF_000956105.1 Propithecus coquereli | reverse complement strand
CCACCGAAGTCCGTGTCCTAACCAATTTTTAACACCTATGGTTACTCTGAACACTGTCCTCTGTTTTTCACCATATAGACTGAGAACTTTGTACAAAAGTTTTAATCACCCACTCACTAGTGCTGTCTTCTGCGTGGCCTCAGCAAAAATCCATAAAGAATGGGTTCTTAGCCCCATGATTCCTTTTCTGTAAGCATTTGACTCCCTCTAGAATCTGCCTACTTATGTGACCTAATCACAAGAGTGTATCTCATATTTCCAGATTCCACCCACCTGGGAGAAGATTATATAGGGTGCATATAGCAGCAGGTAGAAATATTGGGGAACATCAGCTTTCTACCTACCACAAATTGCTGTGCAAAGAGTAAAGTCAACCTTTTGAATTTTACTTTACAAATGCTACTGCATTATCAAGAGCAAGACCCAAGCTTTATTTCCCTTTCTCTATCATGACACTAAGCTCTAAGATAAGGTGACATTTAGATGTCCCTGCTCTTAGGGGAAAAAATATTCTGTGATTATTCTATTCATTTCTTAGCTATTTAACATGTTGGGGGTCATGGTATTTTTTTCTTCTTTTTTCACTATTTTTGCGTATCTCCTCCGGCTCATTCCCAACCACACATTGCTGCCTCTCTCTGTTTTATTGTCTTTTCTTTTTGTTTTGTTCTTTTGTGAATAATGTTTATGCATTGCAATACTTAGAACTATAAAGGAAACTTTAGTGTTTGGTGTTTTACAGAACCAAATTGAGTTCATTATATAAATTTGCAAGCAGAAAGTTGATTCCATGAAGTTCTAAGTTATTTGAGAAAGAAAGCCCACTAATATCTAACTGGAGGCATTCTGAAAGTATTTACAACAATTTCCATAATTATTCCACTATTCGAGAAAGCTGCATACAATTTACACTGTCCTTCTTAGGAATGTTTTTCAAAGGACTTGGCACACTGTGGCTTTCACATAGCTCTGGGGGTGTTCACAATGATGTATTATTGCTCTACAATCAGCTCTGCGGTACCCAGGAACACAGGATACAAATCTTCTTTAAGACTCCTTGCTTGTATGTTAGAAGTGTTTAAAGATACTGTTTCAAACTAATTCCAGGAGATCAAAAACTTTGTAAGTTATAAAACCCGAGTCAGTTACAGGGCTCTGTTTCCAGGAAATAAGATCAGATTTGAAATACTTCATTGATTTTAACATAAAAATTCTTATACAACACCTACTAAGATATTTGATAAGGAAAAAAAAAAAGTTAGTACAGGAGTATAAATCCTGGCTGTCATACCTATGAACATTTTTTTTTCAGTTGTGACAAAGACTATTTCCTTTACCAAAACTTTAGTCAGGCTCCTATGAATCTCCTGCTCGAGTACCTTGGGTTTCCCTCTCTGTCCATGTAGAATCCAGTTTGAGAAAGAATCAAATTTGGAGGGCAAGATGTCTTGGGTAAAGGAAAGTGTATGGAGTTAAAACAATTGTTTAAATTCCTTCTTGTCCATACTAGCTCTGTGTGTTCTTGGGCAATTGAATTACTCTCAGTTTGCAGTTTTCTTACAAATAAAAAGGGATACTCAAATATAATTACCTAATTTGGTTGTATTAAATAAGGAAAATGTATACAATACTTGGAATATAGATTTTAAATAAAATAGGT
>NW_012150396.1:971670-973044 GCF_000956105.1 Propithecus coquereli | reverse complement strand
GCATCAGAATTACAAGAAGCAGTAGCAATTAAATGTATCAGAATATTCTCTAAAATATTCAAAAAACAATAATTCACAAAAGCATTTTAATATGCTTTTAAAGAAATATTCAGATTTGGCCTAGAATTCACTCATAGGAAGTGAAAGTTGTGTGGTTGAGGAGCCAGGTGACTAGTTTCAAAATTGTTCAAACGTGGCCCTGATGCAATAGATGCTCAGAGGGACTTCTGACAATTTCTATTTTACTGCAGGAGAGACATGTCATTATTCACACAACCCAGAAACCACAGGGGCAGCTGGCAGAAAGTGAAATATTCTTATTGTGTGTCCTGTGCACATTTTACCCTGAATAACTTATGGGGCAGTCACAAAGGCAGTGGTTAAATGCACTTTAACACATAGGGATACTTCTGCTACTCATACCTAGCAAGCACACTAATATGTATCTACCCATCACATCTTAATTTCTCAAGTCATGAGAAATGTTATGGCAAATCTGAAATTAAAACAACAACAAAGCTATTAACATAGGTGATTTTTTTAATTATTAAAAAGTAACTCACATAGAAGAATTTTTTTTCTAATTAACATAAACTGAAAAGTCCAAGCCCTTTATTTCAAGAAGGATCATTACTTTTAAAATCACCTTAGATTAGAATATATTTTCATCTGGGGACAGAAAGCTGAAATTGTATATGGTGAAGTTCCGAAGTGAAAAAAAGAATAAAGCTTTGGGTATAATTCTAATGATAGCATTATCATTTATTAATATAGCAAGATTTAGAATTTGTTATTAATTATAGGGCACTTTGCATATGAATGGATAAAAAGTGTATACTTTGCTCAAATTTAGTCACCTCTTGATAAAGTGCACATGTATAATCCAGTTTATGTATTACTTGTGTCCAGTCATATATATCCCAGCTTGGCTTCTCTTATCCAGGGCCTCATTTTATAGATTATGCTCCCAAACCATAGTAGGTATGTGTTAAGGGAAACAAACTAATGTAAATATTAACACACTTAAAATATGGGTACATTTTCTAAAAACATACATATGAACAAAAAGTATTGGGTAGAAAATTGATTAGTTTATTAGTATACACACAACTGGCCACTTACTCCATCCATTTACATATATTGCTAGTTGATTATAAAAAGTTCAAATCGATAATCATCTAAATATAAAATTTATTACAGTGTATGCCTCCTACCCCACTTCCTCCAGCTACTCACCTCAATTTCTAAAATTTAGTATATATGACTGAGGTTTATGGGTCGTAACTAGTCTTCTGCTACCACCCGTAAAAACAACCCCCTCAGAATCTTGCATTTTCTCTTTCTAATAGTGAAGAAGGTCTGGGATTTTCACAA
>NW_012150396.1:969275-971620 GCF_000956105.1 Propithecus coquereli | reverse complement strand
TCAACTTGTGGGATCTGGTGCTATCTCCAGGTAAATAGTGTCAGAATTGCATTGAATTACAGGACATTCAGCTGGTGTCCACTGAAAAATCATCTGCAGAATTGATTGCTGGTGGGGAGAAAGGCACACATACTTTGGTGATCAGAGGTGAAGTGTTCCGTGTCGGGTTGTGAGAATATATGAGGAGAAACAAACTGTTTAGGATTTTTCTGTTCACTCAGAAACTGAGTAATTTCAAATATCAATAATTGTATAAGTGTGCTTTCTCATGTAAAGTTATTTCATTATTTATTTCATTGTTTATTTCCTCCAGGGATATTAAATTACTCATGTTAAATTTCTTTTGTCTTCCATATCTACCATTTTTTCATCTATGACTTAACTTTTTGTAAGGCTGTTATTTTGCTCACATTTCTCAGTTCTAATCAAATGATTCTTACTTTGTTTTTAGTGATGTTTCTTCTCCTTTGTTTTGCTTTTGATATGTGGGAAGTAGGTTCATTGTGTACTGGCTATCAATTTGCTTGAGTCCAGTGAGACAGAACCCCCCCACCCACAAGTTACACGAAGTG
Organism: Propithecus coquereli; assembly: GCF_000956105.1. NCBI lineage: Eukaryota > Metazoa > Chordata > Mammalia > Primates > Indriidae > Propithecus > Propithecus coquereli. The sequence continues at coordinate 971,048 of NW_012150396.1, read as the reverse complement.
GGTTTATTCCTCACAGATAAGCAGCAAGAAATAACAGAAGCCTTTGGTTCATTGTGAACCAGCTCCCCACATCTCAGGAGAGCCACCTGTGGTGGATGGAGCCTCATCTGCACATGCTCCACTAGCAGAGGGCCCCTGAAAATCTGTGCATCCTGGGTCTCAAACCCTGGGACAACACAACCCACTGGGCTAAAACGCTGAAGGACATCCTGTTTCTGGGGACTGGAACAGAATCAAGCCTGTTCCGAGCCATCCCTCCTTATTTCAGGATGTTGCATTTCCATCTTACTCTCTAGCTATTCTTAACCACAAGCAAGAAAGAAAGGGAGAACTAGGTTGGCCCAAGGCCACCTAAAAAACTGTTACGCAATGTGTGCCTTCATTCATGTGATTTCATTATTTTTCCCTTCTACTTCTTTCCTAAGCACCTACAGCATATATTTCAACACCTTTTGCTATCAAAACATCTTTTCCCTGAACTCCTTTTTCTGTGTTTTAAGCTCTTATTTTGCAGTAAAAATTATTTCATAATTTCTTTCCTTCTATTTATTTTGGATTTATTTTTCTCTTGGTTGTCTGATTTTTTACTGTCTGAATCTTAAGTCGCTGATTTTAGACCTTTTAAAAATATAAGCATATAAAGTATTGCTTTTTCTGTAAGCACTGCTTCAGTCATATTCCAGAAATTTCAATATGTTCTGTCCTTATCATTCAGTTTATAATATTTTCTGATTTCCATTGTGATTTCTTTTACACCTCATGGATTACTTAGAAGTATATTGTATAGTTTCCAACCATTTGGAGAGCTCCTAGATACCTGCTATCATTCTCTAATTTAATTCCATTGAAATCAGAACATACTCTGTATGGTTTCTTCTTTTCAATTTATTGGGTCTTTTTTATAACCCATCATGTGGGCCATCTTGGTGAATTTACCATGTACACTTCAAACATGTTTTTTGTAGTTGTGGGGCATAGTGTTCCATAATCAAGTAGGTTGTGTTCATAGAATGAAGGCCCCAAAGAGGTAAACAGGTTAATCCCCAGAACCTGCGAATATGTTACCTTCTGTGGCAAAGGGAAATTGCTGATATGATTAAGTTAAGGGTTTTGAGATGGGGAATTATCCTGGATTATCTGGTTGGGCCCAGTGGAATCACAAAGATGCTTACAAGAGGGAGTAAGTAGGATAAGAGGGAGAAAAAAAAGACAGTCTGATGACAAAAACATAGAATGGTTTGAACATACTAAGCTGCTGGGCTTTAAAGAAACATAGAAGGGCCTTTAGCCAAGGAATGCAAGGGACATCTATATTTAGAAAAGTTAAGAAAATAGATTCTCCCCTAGAACCTCCAGAGGAGGCACAGCTTTGCTAACTCTTTGATTTTTGACCCAGTAAAATTCATTTGTATTTCTGACCTCCTGAACAGTGAGCTAACACATTCTGTTGTTTTAAACCATTAAATTTGAGGTAGTTTGTTACAGAAGCAATAGGAAACTAATACATTGGTCAAAGTGATTGACAGTATTGTTCAGATCATCCATGTTTTACTGTATTTTTGTCCTAATCATTCTTTCAGTTGCTCAGAGCAATGCTAAAATCCAACTGTAGTTGTAGAATTGTCTTTTTGTTCCTTTAATTCTGACAGCTGTTGCTTTGTATAATTGAAGCGTTAGGTGCATACATATTTACAGTTGGATTTCCACTACAAACTCTCTTAAGCAGCAGCTCACATCTCAATTTAATTCTGTTGTGTATAACTTGGTCTTTCC
>NW_012150396.1:967869-969225 GCF_000956105.1 Propithecus coquereli | reverse complement strand
TGTTTTTGGTTATTTTTTTTTTCTCAGTATGTCCAGTCAACCTGAAGATTCAACCCTTGTTTTATTTCTGGAAGACTTTTCTTATGTAGATACGCACACATGCACATATATGCACACACAAGCACAAATATTTCTTCTGTCTCAACTCTTGCTATTTGAACTCTCACTGTCTAAACTCAGAAATGAAAGACTCAGATTAATATTTGAAAAAAGCTTTTGCTGTCTTAACTAAATGTGATATTGTGATTTATAATAAGATATATAGATAAGTAGATATTTTGTGTTTATACAGTTTCCTATCATACTCTTAAAACCTTTGGCATCTCTGAGGCAATATGAGTGTCTTGTACACTAATGTGATAACTGGGGGCTGGCAGCTCCAGGTAGCTTCAGCATGGGGACTGGTCACCTGAAAGTCCAAGGTATGATGAGTGGGTTGGGACTTTCAGCCCCACCCCCTCAATCTCTGGGGAGGGGAGAAGGACTGAAGGTTAAGCCAATGACCAGAGACCAATAATTCAATCAATTGTGCTCCTATATAATGAATCCTTCATAAAAACCCAAAAGAACATGTTCAGAGAGCTTCTGGATAGCTGAAAACATGGTTGTTTCTGGAGGATGGCATACTGTGAGGGGGCATGGAAGCTCCTCGTCCCTTCCTCCACACCTCACCCTGTGTATCTCTTCTATCTGGCTGTTCACCTGTATCCTTTGCGCTATCCTTTATAATAAACTGATAAACATAAGTAAAATGCTTCCCTAAGTTCTGTGGGCCACTCCAAAAAATTAATCAAGCCTGAATAGGGGGTTGTGGGAACCTCATTTATAGCTGGTTGGTCAGAGGCACAGACCATAACCTGTTTTTGTGGCTGATGTCTGAAATGGGGGCAATCCTGCAGTACTGAGCCTTCAACTTGTGGGATCTGGTGCTATCTCCAGGTAAATAGTGTCAGAATTGCATTGAATTACAGGACATTCAGCTGGTGTCCACTGAAAAATCATCTGCAGAATTGATTGCTGGTGGGGAGAAAGGCACACATACTTTGGTGATCAGAGGTGAAGTGTTCCGTGTCGGGTTGTGAGAATATATGAGGAGAAACAAACTATTTAGGATTTTTCTGTTCACTCAGAAACTGAGTAATTTCAAATATCAATAATTGTATAAGTGTGCTTTCTCATGTAAAGTTATTTCATTATTTATTTCATTGTTTATTTCCTCCAGGGATATTAAATTACTCATGTTAAATTTCTTTTGTCTTCCATATCTACCATTTTTTCATCTATGACTTAACTTTTTGTAAGGCTGTTATTTTGCTCACATTTCTCAGTTCTAATCAAATGATTCTTACTTTGTTT
>NW_012150396.1:945792-960904 GCF_000956105.1 Propithecus coquereli | reverse complement strand
ATGCATCTAGCTTAAGGTCATCTCATCCCTGACCTCTTATTCAAGGTCATTGTTCCAGCAATTACCCTTTTCTCTCTTGCATCAGTCATTTTTCCGTTTCTGAAGAATCATGCCATCCGCACACAAACACTATTATTTCTCCCATCTTAAAGAACAAAAAGACCCTGCCCCCCCAAAAAAACTTTGTTTCTGCTCTCTAGTTCATGTACCATTTCTCTCCTAACAATCGGACAAAAAGTCGCTGAAAGAGTTCTCCATACTCCCTGTATCTCCTATTCTCTCTCAAACACACTTCATTCAATTGTTGTCCCCAGTGCTCCATCAGAACTGTTCTTATCAAGGTCCTGATTACCTCCACATTCTTAAATCCTATAATCGTTTCTCAGTGCTCAACTGTCTTGACCTGTCAATAGCAATTGACCCAATGAGATCAATTTCTCCTCCTCTTAACGCTTGCTGCACTTGGCATTCAGGACACCGCTTTCACCTGGTTTTGCCTTCTCAATCCATTTTCTGGTGTCTCCTTTTCTCTCAGGTATCTTAATGTTGAGAACCTCTTTTCTCTATCTTTACTCATTCCCTCAGTGATATCCAGTCTCATGGTTCAAAATACCATCTATATTCTGATGGCTCTCAAATTAATATCTCCATCTTAAGCCACCCCCTGCCCCAATTTCAAATCATCTGCCTATTTGACATCTCCATTAGAATGTTCAATAAACATTCAGATTTACCATGACCACACTTAGTTCCCAATATTATCCCCCAAAACTGCTCCTCCTATAGTTTTCTCTATCAAAATTTATGGTAACTTCATACCTTCATTTACAAAGGCCAAAAAGCTCAGTATTATGTTTGATTTTTCTCAGTCCCTTTCACCCTGCATCTGAGGCAAATTCTGTTGACTCTACCATCAAAATATATCCATGAATGAAACACTTCTCATCACCCTCCCTACCACCACCATGGTCTAACCACTCATTTCATGACCATGTTATTCCAATAGTCTCCTAACTGGCCTCTTTGCTTCTACTTTTGGCCCCCAACCAACCTCAAACCCTTAACTTTATTCTCAAGAAAGAAACCAGGAAACTTGTCAAAAATAAGTCTGATCATGTCATTCCCAAGCTGAAAAGTCAATAATGGCTTGTCGTATCAGTTGGAGTAAATGTGAAAGTCTTTAACATGACCTACAAGATCCCATCTGACTCTCCCCTCCTTTCTATACCTCTTCTCCTAGTATTTTCCCTCTTGGTCACTCTACTTCGACCATGCAGGTGTTCTCACTGTTATTTAAGCATCCTCCTGCAACAGAGCATCTGCTCTTGGCATTCCTATGCCTGTGAGGCTCTTTGTTGAGACGTCCACATGGTCACCTCCCTTACTTCCTTCAGGTCTCTGCTCTGGAAACCTTGACTGGCCAGTCTAAGTTTTTAATATTTCTCAACTCCATCTCCTGAACTCCCTCATTGTTCTATTTTATTTCCTTAGCATTTACCACTATATTTACTTATTTATTTTGGTCATTATATCTGCTATAATGTAATTGAGGACAGGAATTTGTCTACTATTTTCCACAATGCCTGGCAGATTATAGTCACTTCATAAATTTTTTTGAATAATAAAGTAATGTTTTATTGCTAATTGTTGGCTTTGTGCACATGATAAAAAGAACAACAACTTAGTCTATCAGAAGCACAATGTTTACAATCAGGTAAGTCTGCTCGCTCACATTCTCTAAATCTGAACCCTGGTGCTGTGGTTTGAATGTGTCTCCCAAGTTTATGTGCTGGAAACTTAATCTCCAAATTCATATGTTGATTGGATGTAGAACACTTGAGAGATAATTAGAGTTAGATAATGTCAGGTCATCAAGGTGGGGCCCCCATGATGGGACTGGTGGCTTCATAAGAGGAAGAGAGTCCTGAGCTGACATGCATACTTTTGCCCTCTTTCCACGTGATCCTCTCTGCCATGTTATGATGCAGCAAGAAGGCCCTCACCAGATGCTGGTCATGTCACCTTGGACTTTCTAGCCTCAGAACCATGAGCTAAATAATCCTCAATTCTTTGTAACTTAACCCACTCTGTGGTATTCAATTATAGCAACAGAAAATGAACCAAGACACCTGGGTTCACATAAATAAAAATACTTTCATATTCTGGTAACAGTATTAAGATATAGTTAGGCAAATGGTGGAAACTGATAAGCACCTATGAGAAGGAAAAGTAGCTCAGGGCAGTCTGAAAAATGTGAGGTTTGCAATATTTTTCAGGCCCAAAGAGACGTGAGTATGAGACTTCAGTCATGTGGCGGGGGCGGTGGGGGGCGTGGAGAACTTGCCCTTTCTCCCAAAAGTTTGCTGAAAGATCAACTCAAAATTAAGGCAGATTAATGAGAGAGAGGTTTATTTTCCATGCCCAGGGGGAGAATCACGGAGTAATTACTCAATATCCAAATGGGATCCAGATATTTTTTTTTTTTTTTGAGACAGAGTCTCACTGTGTTGCCCGGGCTAGAGTGCCGTGGCGTCAGCCTAGCTCACAGCAACCTCAAACTCCTGGGCTCAAGCAATCCTCCTGCCTCAGCCTCCCGAGTAGCTGGGACTACAGGCATGTGTCACCATGCCCGGCTAATTTTTTTTTTCTCTATATTTTTAGCTGTCCAGATCATTTCTTTCTATTTTTTTTAGTACAAACGGAGTCTCGTTCTTGCTCAGGCGGGTCTCGAACTCCTGAGCTCAAACAATCCGCCCACCTCGGCCTCCCAGAGTGCTAGGATTACAGGCGTGAGCCACCGCGCCCGGCCGGGATCCAGATATTTTTATACCTGCCTTTTAGAGGGGAGAGGTAGATGAACAGTATAGGTAAGTCTGTTTAGGGTCAATACATAGTGGCTAGGGAGGACGAATGGATGGAGGAAACAAATTGACTTATAAATGATTCTGTCTGCAAATTAAATTAACCAGAGAGACAGGTATTATATTTAAAATGATTTGAGCTAGTCTGTTTGCATTCTTGATCTTCTTTCCTGCAATACGTTGAGGTAACAGGGAGAGGAAGGAAAGGCAATTGTTTTTGATGAGTCTGTCTGGTTTTATGAAGAAAAAGGGAAAGCCACTTCCAAAGCCTGATGATCCTTAAGGACTCTTAATTCAAAATATTCTTTATACCAAGGAGTCATATTTTGGGGTGAAATTTCCTAAGCTCCTTCATTTGTGATCTGGATTCAGTTAGCCTGAATAATCAAAACATCATTATATTGAACATAACTCAGATACCTTTATTAAAAATGATTTCACTAAAAAGTAGAAGCTTGTCAGTTCTCTCAAAGCACTGTAATGTGGTTATTTTATGTGGTGAAACTTATGATACTGAAAGTTTGGTACTTATCTCCAATACCAAATCAGTGAGAATGAAGAATGAGAACAAATGGTTTGAGGAAAAGGAAAGATAAGTTTATTAATTTGCCAGCAAATGAGGAGGGTGGTAGATTAGCATGTCAAAAGACCACCCTCCTGCCTTTAAGCAGAAAAACAGAACTTTTTAAAGGGGAGTTTGAGGTGGTTGGGCGCAGGTCTACCTGTGTCTACTTGTGTCACATGTCATGGCTTCTGGCTATTATTGTTGAACTACAATTGGCGATTGAAGTAGACCTTATCTCCTTGACCTTATCTCAGGTGAGGATGACCTTGTGACTCTTGTCCAGACAATTCTATTGAGCCATCTCCTGTGGTTTAAGATAACAGAAAACAAACAGCAAAGAACATTTTTTCTGTCCTTTGATTACTGGCCTTGGGAAGGAATGCAGATTTTAATTCCCAAAAAGGATGGGGGGTTTTAAAGAGACAATTTGCAAAACATTTTGTTGCCACTTTTCAGACCTTTACCTCTGTTACACTTACCTATTATTGTCTAAGACTTGCTGTGTTTAGCCCCCTTGAATTTTGGCCCAGTGTAGTTCAGCTGTCTTCTTACAACCTTATTTTCTGTCTCCTCTTTTCTTCTCAAGTTAAAGGCTCCAGAGGTAGATCTTTCCCTTTATCCCTTTGCTAGCTCATCTAGGCTTCCCTTTGGAGAGTCTCTAATTGGTTTTTGTATTGTGCATGCTTGTCCTAGCACCATGCCTCCTCAGGACCCTAACATCATCTGGTATCAAAGTCTAGTCTTCTTGTAGCCTATTTTACCAGTCCCGCTGAACATTTCTTTCTTTGGGGATTAAAAATTTAGATACTATAAATGAAAAGAACAGGATATCTTATAGAGCGATAATGCATATCATCAGCTAAGAATAACCAATGAGAGCAATTATAATAATTGTAATTTTAATTACAATATTTAATGTTAAATCCCTCAGGCTATAATTCAGAGCAGGAAGCTGAAGCTGACATTAGCTTGGACTTAAACTATACTCTTAGCTACCATCTCAGTTACTTGTGTGTCCATTTAAGTCTCACCATTCTTAGAAAGCTTAGTAGAGTGACCGTCAACTCCATTCATATTTGATTTAAATTTAAACCTTCTTTGTAAAGCTGCATAAGTTACAAAGTCAGTGTAGATAGTGCTAAAGTATATGTATAATTATAAAGTGTACGTAGTAAAATTTCAAATAAAAAACATTTCCACAGGTTGATTGTTTGAATACAATACTCCAAATTTTAATTTATAAACCTATTCTATGAAGAAAACTATGAAGTTCTCACCCACAGTGTTACGGCTTTCTGAGTTTTAAAAGATAATCTTGAAATTCTAGCATTGTGTTAGTTTTTCATTGCTGCCGTAACAAATTTTGAAAAACATCTTGATTTGAAACAAATTTATTTTACAATTATGTAGGTCAAAAATCTGACAGATCTCACTGGGCTAAAATCAAGGTGTTGACAGAGCCATGTTCCCTTCTGGAAGCTCTAGGGGAGAATCCACTTCCTTGCCTTTGCCAGCTTCCAGAGGTAACCCACATCCCTTGGGTCACGGTCCCCTTCCTCTGTCTTCAGAGTCAGCCATGGCAGGTCCTTCTCACGTCACATCACATCTGTCTGATCTTGCTTCCATTATCAAATTTTTCTTTGACTTTCTTCTGCTTCCTTCAACTTTTAAAGACCCTTATGATTGCATTGGTTTCACTCAGATACTCCAAAATTGTTGATGAGCCACGCTAATTCCCCTTTTCCATGTATTTTAACATATTCACAGGTTTCAGGGATTACAATTCTTTACCAAATTCATATTGAATTAATAGTTACTCAAAACATACAGGAAGTAGGAAATGAGCATTAAACTGTAAAATGGGGGATGTAATATGCATTTCCAGGTGAGGCAATGCAGACTTTAAGAGGTAATTTGCCCCACCACTGAATCCATTTGACCTGAGCTCTGCTCACTCTGCAGTCTGCACGCTTTCCATTAATTACATTATGCTGTATAGAATTTCTTGCCTATTGAATGTGTTTTGGAGATACATTGGTTAACTTCGTGTTTACTTAAAACTGCCCTTGACTTCATCGGCATCTATGACTTTATTAGTAGTAGTAACACTTTCTACATGGTTAATTTCGGTGAGGTCAATGGAATTAAGAAACTTTTTTTGGTTGGAAAACATAGATTCAATCTTTCAGTGTTTTATACAGTATACCTTATAACATTTTAGTTTTGTCACATTTATAATGAGAACTTTATATAAATAATACAAAACATCTCTTGACATCTTGCAAAGAGAGTTAGTGTGCTCTCTTGTTTCCTATAGGGTTAACTTTAATCAGCAAGTTAACACAGACATTTTGGAGATCTCACTTGCTGATACATAAGAAGCAGGCACTTATTTGCATAATGCATCCTGCCAAGTTCAAGTGAATACAATAGCATAATAGAGCACAATTTAGTGAAATAAGAGAATGGAGAAATCCAAAAGAACAAATCTTGTCAAGAACAAACTTTGTCAGCACTCAAAAGAAACAATATTTTTATATATAGTTCTCAGAATTATTTGTGGTAATTTAAAAAAAAATTATTCTGTCCTGAACATCTACAGTTTTATAAAAAATGGCATGTCTCATATATAAACCAATCTTTTTGTATCCGAAGTCAGTTTAATCCCAATGTCCTAGCAAATTGTAGCACAGTGCATTGTACATGGTAGGCACTCTATAAATACTTGTTGAATTAATAAGTGAAGGTTAATACCTGATCTCAAAATGTGAGCCTAAGAAAATAGACATTCATCTAAGTATAGCTAATATTTAGATAAGAAATGTATGTGAAATCAATATCATTGGTAATCTTTGAAGTTACATGTGATTTATGCATATGTTAGAGAAAATAGAAGAATATTTTTATAGCCAAGTTATGAAAAAAATTCAGTAGCAAATTTTATTTGCATTTTTCTGAACACATGAAATTATCAACCTGCAAAATGCCTTACGTACAACTGTAGAATTTATTAGAACTTCCACTCATAGTGACATTGACTTTTAAGTTTTTTAAGGTTGTGTAGTCAAGTTTTTAAAAGTTACTGTTGCAGCACAGTTAGACTTAACTTTGAATTATGTCCATCTGTCCACACTAAAACAAAAAAATAGCTATTAGAATAAGAGAAAAATATGGGAGGTCATCGTGAGCCTGGATGACAGTCGTCTACTTAAACAAGACTTAAAAAACATGACACTTCTCTGACTGGATTTTTCTTTCCCTAAAATAAAAATTTATAAATTATACCATAATATGAAAAGAAATGAAAAGTTCTCAAAAGGTAGAAAAATGGCCACCAATTTAAAATGGTAAAAAAGTACCCTGTTTCATAGTAACTTAATTATTTAAAGAGAAGATGTCAAAGTTTTATGGATACATAGGCTAAATAAAACCTTTACTTTGGGCTCTTTCTCACTTTTTGTTCTTCAAAGGGAAAAACAGGAAAAAAACTTAAGAAAGGCATTATCTATGTACGGGGTAATATACTTCTTCCACAAATAAGTGTGGATCACCAACTATACGACAGGTACAATAATTTATGAAAAGCCTACTATTTGCTAAGTTGTGTATTACATGCTGAGGATACAACAAACAAGACCAGTCAGTCCCTTATCTCAAGGAGTTTATAGTATACAAATCCCTACCCGGACTGGAGATACGGAGGTAAATATACACACTTGAACTTCCTGTCCTTGAGGAATCACCTTGAAAGGGCACCAGAAAGCTTTTCAAATGGTTCTATTTAAAATCCTAAGCACATATTGTAATATTCCAAATGAAAGCATCTGGCAACTTCTCTATATATTTCTCCTCTAACCCTCAACTGAAAACTGGCTGACTTCCAAATACCTGACTTCTCTGTAGTCCTTTCAAGAACAAGCTTATTCACTGTCCCATAGCCCAAATTCCTAAAGCAACTGCAACATTCTCTTGGTTCTCTTTGCCAGTTCTAGATCTTTATCTTTCCATATTCACGCAAGAAATACCCCTTCATCCTTTAAAACTTACAGCATTCAAATTTGTCAACCCTCTAAACTTCCTTCTTTCTGTCATTTTTCTGACCAGTCATTCTTCCCCACATTCATTGAGAAGTTTGGCCCATGGTTTACATTCTTCCTTCCATCTCATTTTTCTGCATTCTTCTGGAATGAAGATTTCCACATGCAAGCAGACGTTCCATCCAACCACCTAGTCGCACTGTTCGTTGTGATCTTCAAATCCAATCATTCCCATCTCTGCTTTGGTTCAATGCATACTCCCAATGTAGCATGCCAGAAGTTAGCATCTGAAAGCTCCCCAACCCAGGAATTTTAACATCCCACAACCCCTTAATTCATTGAACCCCCTTCCCTTCTAGTTTTCTCGATCTCCTTTTCCCAGTATCCTTGCTCTTCGGCTGACTTGAGTCCTTTAGTCACCCTGTCTTCTCTTCTCCCTGTATTGACTTCTTTCTCTGTGCTTTGAACATTGTGAGGTTTGTAACTTCCCATGCTTTCTCTGCAACCCTCCTAAATCCTTCACCTCATGTATTTCTTCTCTATGGACCTGCTGCTGATGCCCAAACCATCAATCTTCCCCTCACCTCGTCAGTGTTTGTATTGCTGCTGAGCAGTGCCAGAGAAAGTGTCACAATCACTTGAGTGTTGGCAGTAAACGTGCACGGTCTCTGACTCCCATCATTCAGTACAAATCAACAGTAAGCATCCTTGATCCACTGCTCTCCTCCTTCCGGCTCCCGCAGGTACCGAGACAGTCTTCCATCCTCTCATCTTACCTTCTGCTGACCTGGCTTTCTATAGCTGGTGACTGTGCTTTACAGCTGAGTTTGAAGTATCCATTCTTTATCATCATTATCTCATTTTCTCTTTCAGAAAAAGAACTACCAAAAATATGAATCCAGTGCATCTTTTTGCTCCATTATGGCTTTATGTGTTGGCTTTTTCTTTATAGCATATAAATATGCTCATTGCTTCCATTGGGAAAAACATCCTTGACATTTCACATCATTGTAACCCACAAACTCCTTCTTGGTTTTGATTTTTATTTTTGTCTTTTTGGCTTAACAATCAAATTTCTTGAAAGCATAATTTACATGCAGTCACTGCATTTCCTCACATATCATTCACTTCTCATTTTCCAAGAATGTGATTACTGCACCGAAACACCCTCACATTTTCTCTGGTGCCTTTGCTATGCCTAGAATGCTTCTCAATCACTTCGTTCACCATGATTGCACTCTGTATTAAGTACTTATTATGCTGCTTTGTAACTTCCTGCTTATGACACTTAACAAGCATCCAAGAACCATGTTTTGCAAAACTGTAGTTTTCCCAGTTAGCACAGTGCCTATATCATAGTAAGTGCTTAAATACTATTAAAATGAATGACTAGATCACTATAGATAGTGAACCTAAAGTATATTATCTCCATGAATTTATAGCAATATGTAACTGAAAGAGTATTATGACCGTTTAACTTCTTAATTGTTTAAGATATCCTAAAAAGTATTATCTCTATCACTTACCAGTTACTGGTAACTTTATAAAGTCATTTCCCTAAGTTTCCTCCTAGGTAAAAATACTATAGTCCCATACTGTTCTGAAATGTACTTGTTTCAAGTATAATGTTCAAACTCATAAACTGCATACCACATGAATAGATGAATGCTAACATACTTGACTGAGGAAGGTAAGGTTTGGTCATTAGATTATTTGATTCCTCTCTTTGAGATATTTTAGAGCAGTTGTCAGTGAATGAATGAGTAGAAGCTAGATTTGCTGCCAATTCCAAAGAGTTGTCATTTCTTCCCATCTCATTTCATGTTGTTAGTTGCAAAAAGGGAATAAGAAATGTTTAAACTCTTTGTGATTTTGTGAGAGAGAATGAGAATAAGGAGAGAAATAAGAACTATAATTAAAATAACATTGAAATAAAATGACTATGTCCTGAAGGCTTTAATTTTATGTTAACTATACCAAGAAATAAAAGTAAAATAGATAAAGCATTTAAAAAATGCCACACTGTTTTAGGTTTAATTCTAACTCTTTTTTTCCTTCTGCAGATGAGACACTGTTCTATTTTTACTGTTCACACTGTCACTTTCCTAAAGCAGTTGAATAAGCCTCAGAGGACAAAGGGATCGCTCTGAAGGTCATTAGCTTTGCAGTAGGGAAGCTATTGGAGCTCTGTTCTGTCGACTCAGTGTCTCCTCAGATCAGATGAGTGGGAGAAACAGCCTGTCAGCAGATCTGTTGCCACCACGCACACTCACGCCAAATCAAGCAGGTCAATGGTATCTCCAGAATCCTGTCTATGTGGACGATATCTCCAACTGCAAGGTAAAACTGAAAACACCATTCATTGAACTGCAGCAGTTCTCTCACTTTTAAATATGGATTTTCATCAAAGAGTTTTTGTGTGGCCTAAGGCAATGATGAAATAGTTAATAGGATCCAAGCTCCATAATCTGGAACCCAAAATATATAATCCCATCATTTAAACAGAATCATATCCAAATGTCCAATGCCTAAAAACATAGCACTTTAAAATTAGAATTCATAAATGTGATGCCTTCCAAGTTTCTGAAGCTTCAATGAAAATGAAATTACATCCAAGTGCTATACTCTGTGGAATATAAAACACACTAGTAAGTTTTAGAAAAAGTTTCAGCAATGAAAAAAGATGACACAACCTTCCATAATGAAGGTTTTCTGCTTAACCCTTAGATAGCCAAACAACTAAATTGACACTGTATTTTCCTAGCTTTCAAATTATATACTTTTCAGGTTCAATAATACCACGTCTGAAAATTTGTATGGAAAGAGTAAATAAAATGAAGAGCACGAAGTTGATTGTAGCTGCGCCTACTAAATTTGTGCCTGACGGGGTCATTCTTCTCCCTTCGGACAGAATCTCATTTGAATATTTGAGAAAACTAGAATTCCAAACTTAAAATTGCTATAGAAGACACTGGGATTTCCCACCAATAATAAATAATTGCATTTAATTATTTTATTTTCTTTCATTTTCAAGAAAATTCTTCATCTTTATGCTGTCAGTGGAATATAGTGAATCATTATTTGTTGTAAGATACCCTTTGTTTTATATCTTTAAAAAAGTTTTCTTTTGCTCTCCTTTTTTTTTCTCCTCAAAATTTCCAGTTTCCATTATGGGTGCTTCCTAACCATCTACTCTGATTGTGTGATAAAAAAGCCCCAACCAGATATGAGAGCCCTATTTTTCATTCATACTTCCTGTCCTATAATTATTATTTTCAGTACTTTCTTCACTTCCTGCTGTTGTTATTGTTGTTGCTTTAAGTGGAATACTTTGTATTTGGCCTGTTGGGTTTCATTTTTTATTTCTTCTCTAGTTTGCTAAGGTGGTTTTGAGTTCTGAAATGCTAACTATATTTTCTAACTTGGAGATCTATACAAATTGAATGTCTTCTATTTCATCACCCAGACCCAAGAAAAGATTCCTACTATTCATTCGTTCATTCATTCAAACATCCACTACCAAATACATAAATAGCAGCTTAGTAAAGTTTTAAAAAAGTAGACATTGACACCAAAATCAAAATTTTTTCAACATATTTTAGGAAATAAGGATTCACTATACAAGTATAACTGCTTCTTGGCCTTTTGACTAAGGTCAAGTGTAGGATGCACTGTACAAAAACAGTATACATATAATCAAAGGAGACTCTTGCCATAAAAGCAGTGTCAAAAGCAGCATGAGAATTCACAGAATGGAGAAGTTGTATCTATCTATCTCTACCAGGACAGGCTTCACAGATGAGAAAAACTTTAGCTAGAAGGGATAGGATTAGTCTGGAAACAACTGGGAGAAAATACTGTAGTAAGAATGCAGGCAGATACTCACAGGTATGGTAACAATGGCTGTTTAAAGACTATGTAAACTGTTCAGCTTGCCTTAAGTGTAAAATACATAGGTTAAAAGAGAGGTTGAAATGGAAGACTATGAATATTTTATTATCTAAAATATAAAACTATAATATAATTATATATTTCCTTCCATGCTCATCTACATGTACATAAAATGTAATCTCTGGCTAATTTCCTGAGACAAACAGAAAAACCATATTCATTTTGAATGAATATATTCATTAATCTCTGACTACTTGTAATAGGACAAATATTTTTGATACTACCTCTTTTAGAATATGAGAAAAATTAAATAGAATTCTTCAGGGACACTTAGGACAGCAATAAAATATTTAGCAATCCACTTGCATTTGGGTGCCTACAGTATTCATATACTTTGCATCTCTTGCTGATCATGGTCTATTCAGTTTAGGTATCTAGTTTAAGGATCAGAAGACAATTAACAATTAATAACAAGCTCAAATAGCTTACCTGATATTGTTTCTATGGTATTAGCTGCTTGTTTCAGCTACTTTACATCAATACTGCTAAATCAAAACAAAGGTTGCTAAACAAGTAAAGAAAAGGAGAAGGGTGCTTTTAAAAATCCACAATGTTTGGAATTTATTCTTTGTTATGTAATTATTTTCAAGGTTATAGAAGTGATCAATAACCTTGAAAATATCCTAGTTCTGTAAGTGATATAACTGTGTCATAGATTAAGTTAGTTTCAGTAATTGGAAAGGGAAGTTTTTACCTACACATATTGAAACCACAACACAGAGAAACATAGATCCCAAAACCTATTTAATTTTTTCTTCACTTCACATGCTCAAATTAACTTTAAAATTAATGTTTTTATTTTGTGATTGTTTTGCTTGTTTTTCTAACATGTTTAGAAACACCCTGATGAATAAAGAAGAGGATGTCAATGTGTTAAATATGTACTACAACTCACTTTTCTAACCTTTTCAAATGATTAATCACCTGGATTTAAATGTTATATGCTCATTAATGCCTTATCTTCCATTTTCCTATGCAAGATTGATTGCAAGAATTTGGTTTGCTTTCACTGGATTTTAAGTTCCAAGAAGAAGCAAAACATATGCTAACTCAAAAATAAAAATGCTATCATATAATGGGTGACAAACAATTAACTAAACTACAATCTCTTAAACAAAAGATGTCTTCAAATTCCATTTCTGTTTCTTATCTTTAGAGATGACAGAAGAGCATATGCCAGCCTGTACATGAGGGCTGTCCTATAGAACACCATGACAATTGCATTGATCTCATTTTGAAAACCCAAATAGGAAAAGACATATTTTACTTGAGTATGTGGATTGTGAATATAACACGAATTAGACACTGTTTTGGACTAGCCAGAGAGATCTGGCCATAAGAATGCTTTGATTTGGGATATTGCTAATTTTTCCCGTGAGGGAATATAAAACAATTGAGCCAACAGTAATTAAGTAGCTGCCTTCCTGAATATAATAAAAGTTCTAAAAAAAAAAAAAAAAAAAAGTTCTGCTAAAAAGTAAGCACTCAGTTTAAAAGCAACATTAGTTCCAAACAGAATTAAGCCTGCTTCTTATGGAAATGAGAAAAGAGTGAGGGTCATTATAAAAGATCTGAGCTATTTAATTACTTGAAAAAAATATTGAATATTGATTATGTGCCTAACATTCTTCTAGGAGAGTGACAAATTATAAATTTAAGATAGTAACTACTTTGTTTCCTAATAGGGTAATTACTGTTAATGTGCCATAATAAAAAATGTATATTTAGTCTCTGCCCCACCCCACCCTTCTATCACCTGTTGTTTTCTGGCACACAGCTTCTAAAACCCTGGGAATCTCCGAACTTAGTGTCTTTTTCTGTGATAATAAGATGACTGTGGTCTGGGGCCTCCTAGATAACATCAGGGTGAGTGCTAGTTGCCCAAACCATGTGATTAGAGAGTTGGAACTTTGAGCCCCATCCCAGGCAACCAATGAGCAGAGCAGGGTTAGAGATTGACTCAATCACCAGTTACGTAATGAATTGTGACTCTATATCGAAGCTTCCATAAAAAGCCAAAAGGACAGGGCGTGGAAAGCTTCCAGGTTGCTGAACACACGGACATGCTAGGAGGGTTGCTCACCAGATGAGACGATGAAATCTCTACACTTCTTCTCACATATTACCCTATTGCCCTATTACCTCTTTATCTCACTGTTTACCTGTATCCTGGTAACATGCTTTTTTTTTTTTTTTTTTTTTTTTTTACTAGAGACAGGTTCTTGCTCCGATGCTCAGGCTGGTGTGCAGTGGTACTATTATAGATTACTGTAACCTCAAACTTCCTGGCTCAAACAATCCTCCCACCTCCACCTCAAGAGTAGCTGGGACTACCAGTAGCAGGCACCACCATGCCTGATTAAGTTTTAAAATTTTTTATAGAGACAGGGTCTCGCCATATTGCCTAAGTGGTCTTGAACTGCTGGCCTCAAGCAGTCCTCCTGCCTCAGTCTCCCAAAGTGCTGACATTATAGGCATGAGGCACTGCACCCGGCCTATAATATCCTTTATAGTAAACTGGTAAATATAAGTGTTTCTTTGAGTTGTGTGAACTGTTCTGGCAAATGATCAAACCCAAGAAGAGGATTATGGGAATCTCCTGTTTTTATAGCCAAGTCAGACGGAAATGGTGATTAACCTGGAGACCAACTATTTCTATTGGCATCTGAAGTGGGGGCCAGTCTTGTGGGCCTAAGCCATTAACCTCTGGGATCTGCACTAACTCTGGTTAGTATCAGTACTACATTGAATTGTAGGACCTGTAGCTGGTATTGGAGAATTGGTCACTGTGGGAAAATTTTAAAAAAACTCACATATCTGATGTCAGAAGTGAAGTGTTCTAGAAGTATTCAGTATTGTCTTAATAGGAGTATTTTTGTCCATTTATGTGTAAGAATCACTGATATAATTGGGTTTAAGTCTACTATCTCACTATGTTTTTATTCTAATTACCCCATCTATTTTTGTTTCTTTATTCTTTCTTTCCTTTTGTATTAAGTATATATTATTACTAAATTTCTTTTATATTATCTTTATTTTCTACTTCTTAACATCATTTTTAAGTGATTACCCTAGAAATTTTTAAAACGCATCCTGAATTTATTACAAATTACTTGGTTCAGATAGTTCACACACATGCATTGGTGAGAACTCAACAGAAGGCTTATGGTGTTCCTGTCCAAGTCTCCGTAGCTCTTACTCACTGCAGCTATCTGTTCTCCAGTATTCTTTCTGGTGGATTCTAGACTTCTTACTTTCTCCCCACAAATGTCTCCCAACTTCATCTCTTCAACTCAGAGAGATTTGCCAGATTTCACTTGGCTTCACGCTCCCTCCTCTGTGGCGTGGACATTTTCCCCAGGCAGTAAACTGGGATAACCATAGGGCTTACCCCATTTGTTTCCTTATTATCAGGAATCAGTTTTCTGAACTTTTTGGTGTTCCATGTCTGATAAACATTGATCTTTTCAGTTGTTTAAGGTGGTGCAGTAAATCCAGACCCTGTTACTCATTTTGTTTGGAGACAGAGGTCTCTCAGCTTATTTTTCTTCTTTATTATTATTATTATTTTCTTAGTATTTTCATATATGTCATTGGCCATACTTTTACTTTTAATCTATCTGTCTTTATGTTCAGAGTGAATATTTTTTGTGAAAAACAGTTGCATCTTGTGTTTTTATCCAATTTGACAATCTCTG
>NW_012150396.1:925766-945359 GCF_000956105.1 Propithecus coquereli | reverse complement strand
AGAAATTAATTGGCCTATTGCTTCCTGATATGAAATCAATCTAAGTGCCCATCAACTGATGAGCAGATAAAGAAAATATATGTGTGTGTGTGCGCGTGTGTTTACACACACACGCACACACACCCATTATTATTCTTTTATATGTGTGTGTGTAGATCTCAATTCCCTAAGTGTTTGGATTGAATTCACTGCCCTTCTCCCCACCCCTACCGATTGCATATATTGAAGTTCTAACTCCCAATACACCTCAAATTGTAACTATATTTGGAGATAGAGCCTTTAAAGGGGTCATTAAGGTAAAAACAGGTCAATAGGTGGGCCCTAATATAATGATTGGTGTCCTCATAAGAACAATGAGAAACACGAAGGATGTACGTACACAGAGAAAAGGCCATGTGAGGGCACAGCAAGAAGGTGGCCATTCTGCAAGCCAAAGAGAGAGGCCTCGGGAGAAATCAAACCTGCTGACATCTTGATTTTAGATTTCTAGCATCCATAACTGTGAGAAAATAACTTTTTTGTTGTTTAAGCCACCCATTCTGTGATGATTTGTTACGGCAGCTTTAGTAGATTAATATACTAGGAATGTTACTTAATACCTTTTGGAGTACATATCTGCTGGAGAGTAATTCTCACAGTGTTTGTTTGCATGAAAAATTCATTATTTCCCCTTCATTTTTGAAAGATAATTTTGCTGGTAAACAATTTTTTCTCTTTTTTTTCATTAAATCCTTTAAGATTGTGATTCCATTATCTTATGGCTTACATGGTTTTTTTGTTTTCTGTGTTTCTCTGTATAAATGTTTCTTTTTCTCTGCTTTTAAGATTTTTCTCTTCATCATTGATTTTAAGCAGTTTGTGATGATCCTTGGTGAAGTTTTTTTGTGTTAATTGAAGTTCTTGGACCTACAGGCTTATATTTTATAACAAATTCAGAAAATTGTCAGCATTAATGTTTCAAATATCTTTTCTGTACCTTCCTTCTTTTCTAGAGCTTGAATTATATTTGTCAGACATGTCACTGATGCTGTGTTTAATCCTTGAAGTCTTATTTTTCTTTTTTGCTTCACTTTGAAACGTTTCTGTGCTATGTCCTCAACATCATTGATCTTTTCTTCTGTAGTGTCTAATCTGCTACTAATATAGTCCTACTTTGGAATTTTTTTTTTTTTTTGAGACAGAGTCTCACTCTCTTGCCCGGGCCAGAGTGCCGTGGGTTTCGGCTTAGCTCACAGCAACCTCCAACTCCTGGGCTCGAGCGATCCTCCTGCCTCAGCCTCCCGAGTAGCTGGGACTACAGGCATGCACCACCCCTGCCCGGCTAATTTTTATATATATATATTTTTAGTTGTTTGGCTAATTTCTTTCTATTTTTAGTAGAGACAGGGTCTCATTCTTGCTCAGGCTGGTCTCAAACTCCTGAGCTCAAACAATCCGCCCACCTCAGCCTCCCAGAGTGCTAGGATTACAGACGTGAGCCACCATACCCGGCCTACTTTGGATTTTTTAAATATTTTTCATTTCTCCCCTCATCATAAATCTATTTCTCTCTACCTTTTTGAACATATGAAGCATATTTTCAAAAGCTATTTTAACATTCTTGTCTTTTCATTCTTTTTTTTACAGCTCATCTGTTGATTTTTTTCCTCCAAGTTATTAATCATATATTTTAGCTCTTTAGCATGCCTGTTAACTTTTTATTGACTGAAGTACATTGTTTATGGTATGAGTCTGATTGCTGTATAGCAGAAACACAAAATAATTCCCAGGCCTCTTGTGCTCCAGAAATTAATTGGCCTATTGCTTCCTGATATGAAATCAATCTAAGTGCCCATCAACTGATGAGCAGATAAAGAAAATATATGTGTGTGTGTGTGCGCATGTGTTTACACACGCGCACGCACACACACACATGCACACACTATGGAATACTACTCAGCCATATAAAAGAACAAATTAATGTCTTTTACAGCACCTTGGATGAAACTGGAGATCATTATCCTAAGTGAATTAACCCAGGAACAGAAAACCAAATACTGCATGTTCTTGTTTATGTGCATAGTAGATTGAGTATTAATGGAACTCGTTAACCAGATATAACATTGATTTGTTTTTAATACTGGGTTGGCGAGGAAATAAATATTCTTTGTTATCTAATTAATTATTCATTGTATAATAATCCCCATTTCTGTAGTCACCTAAATGTTGGTCTCCTCTTGAGTGTCTTTTGCAACTGACTGACTGATATTGGAAATGCAGGAGACCCCAGGAGAAGTGGAGTTTCCCCTTGTCTTTCAGTTATGAGGTTAACTATGTATTTTAAATGGGTAGTCTGCCTATGACACAATGAGGACACCCGTTGGTGAACAAGGGAATCAAAGTTTCTGCCCTTGCCTAACAATAAATTCCTCTGGCCTTGGGAAAATCATTTAACCTCTACGACCAACAATTTCCATTTTCCTAATACTCTAGATAGGGGTTGGCAACCTTTTTCTTTTTAGTAAACATTTCAGGCTTTGCAGGCCACTTGGTCTCTGTCACAACATCTCAACTCTCCTATTGTAGTTTGAAAGCAACTATAGGCAATATGTAAATGAATGGGCATGCTATAAACTAATAAAACTTTATTTATGTACAGTGAAATTTGAATTTTATTTATTTTCATTTTTCATGAAATATTATTTTCTTTTAATTTCTTCCAAACATTTAAAAACATAAAAATAATTCCTAGTTTGTGAGCTATGTAAAAACAGGCTGCAGGCTGGCTTTGGCCTGTGGCCCCTGGTTTGCTGAATCCTGTTCTATAATAGGTTCCTGCCGAGAATAAAATTCCCTTTGGCTTTCTTGGGTCTGGGATGGACAAGAAACAAGTCAATTCTTAGGTAAAAAATTAAAGTAATAATAAAGAAGTTTTTAGAGAAGTTACAGAAGACAGCGTCATGAAGTGATGTTTTTGGTCGGGCACAACAAGCAACTAGTTGAGGAGAGGAATGACACAGAGAAAAGGAGGGACTCAAAGGATAGACTTGCTGGGTTGATAAGCAGACTTTCTAAGCAAGATATCTCTGGCTTGAACTGAAAAAGAAATAAGTATAAAAAACTTTAGGGATAAGTAGAGATGACTATAGACAGGAACTTATGTTTGTATGTGTGCACATTTGCATGTGTAGCAGTCATTAACACACAGAGCTACACTGAAAACATTGCAAGAATATGAGGAAGATAACACATGCCTAATAACATGTCTTGTGAGAAAAGAAGAATGAGGACATGAACATAGGATGAGTAAGAATAAAAGCATTTTAAGTGAACTTGCAAATGAGCTGCCTATTGTGTTGTGATGTAATTTGCTTAAGAAATAAGCTATATGGTAATAAGTATGGCAAGAGCAAGTTGGCATATTGGATAGGAATTTCTACATATATCAACAGGAGACAAAAAAAATATTTAAATGGATAATACTAAACAGACAGTGATTCCATCTACTGGCTATAAAGGAGCTGGCTCCTATTATTGCTATCTGGGAAAAGTGCTAAGTTATGTTTTTGATAGAATATGAATGTTTTAATAAACATATTAGAGTGGCATGGGTCTGCAACTTGCCTTATTCATCCAGGCCAATGTCTTCAAGGGCTTCTGCCTGATCTGCATATGTACATATATTAATTTAATTTTCTGTCTAGTAGCGATATGATAAAGGCATTCCAAAGAAGTGACTTACTTTAGCCACATATGAAGAAAAACCATACCACAAAGGATTGGAATAGTTCCTAACATTCAGCAAAATTGTATTTTCTATGACATTATATTAAGGATAAAGAAAATAGAGACACATTGGAAATATTTTTACAAACATATTTCATAAATAAAAGTAATAAAGATTACTGGAGTAAGCCCTGAGGGAGTTGCTTAAAGTAATAAATTGGTAGGATTTAGCTAAGTGCCGAGTAAATGAAGAAATATTAGCAATCTTCATGAGAGTCATAAACATTAATTTTACTCCCCCTTTACTCATCATATACACTCAGATGTGTAATTAAAATTAACAACATGTTAAAAGATTTTACGATGTCACAGGGGGAAATTGCTGACAATAGGTTTTATCTTAAAGTAGGAATTCTTTTCTGGACTCCTAAAAATGTATTCATCAAGGAGAAATATAGACTAGACAATAACAAGTACTATATTAAGTAAATGCATTTATTTTCCCATTTTAGAGCTCGGCTAGTAAGATTTAGTGGTATGATATTCTTATTTCACAATAAGCCAGTCAGCCTCATCTGGACTTAATATGTATGGGAGCATAATTATGGGAATATTTGCCGAGATGTATTTCATTCTTTAGACTCTACCAAATGAAAGAGTAGCTGTATAGTTGTTGAGACATTAATGTTCTTGGAATTCTATTACCGTGTTAAAAGTTGTGGTATGTACTGAAATCATTAAATTCTCTGTGTATGGTTTCTGCTGACAACAATGCCACTGCAAAATTCCTGCTGCTCCATAACATAATGTTTATGTCTGGCCGACACGTGTAAACTTGTATTTCCCCTCATTTTTCCTCTACAGTCTACCAGGTATTGACCATTACTGTGATAGTTGATAAAAAATATTTCACATAAGAGAGTAATTTATTACATCCAAGTCTTTAAAACATCAAATACAAACATATGTGAAACCGTAGTCTCTTCATTTGACATGTGGCTAAGTTGGATGATAATTTTTCTTGTAATGTCTCTGTTACGTTTTAGAATCAGGGTTATGTCATCCTCATAAAACAAGTTGGAATGTGTTATCTCCACCTTTATTTTCTAAAAAAATTATATAAGACTTATTATTTCTTTTATGATTTATAGCAATGGGAGGAGAGGCAAGATAGCGGGCGAGAAACACCTCCAGCCAAAGCGTCTCTGCAAGAAGGAAAGATTTTAGATGAAACTAAAAAAACAAACAGGCAGACAAACATAGATGGATGAGGGTTAGAAGGAAGGGTGCCTGAACGTGCAGAAGACTCCACGGGAAGAGGTCATGGAGCAGAACTGGAAGGTGAAAGGCATCGGCAGGGTCTAAACCCTGAGAGGCTTGAAGACCAGTGATAAGGGTAGATGGAGTGGTTCAATTTTGCCTCCCTTGCATGTCGGCTGCTGGTGGGTTCCCAAGCTAGTGGAGAGACCTGCCGACACCAGTCCAGAGACGACTGCCACCAGTGAGCAGTGAGCCTCTTGTGGACAGGGCACCGGGCTCCCAGCTCCCTCGGAACATATCCCAGCCCCCAGACCCGAGCTGGTTAGTGGACACCAAATTGCTTCATTCTCCCCTTCCCCTCCTCAACCCATAGCTGCCAAAAGAAACAATTTAGCCACCACCCGGAGGCATCCACAAGCAACAGGACCTTTCCTTTGGGGGCCCCACAGTGGACTGAGGTGTACTCAGACAGTGAGCTCCCTACCCACTGGCCCTCCCTGCTGCTGCCTGCCTGCTGACTGCAGCAGAGTAGGGCAAACCTGGAGACAAAGAGACATTGATCCAGCTTGGGCACCCTGTGGGTGACTTGAGACCAGCATTCTTCTCCCTGGCAGCATCAGGGATTGACCTCTGAGGCCTGGGGGGAGAGGCCTGAAGGCCAGGTCTCTATCGCATTGTTGTATTGCCTGGGGGCACAGAAGGGGTATTTGTGAACAAGTCTACTGAGATGTGTGTGCCTTTAGAGGCAGATCAGAGTGGGTCCTAGCTGCAGCATGCTCAAGGAGCAACCCTCCTAAAATGGGAGTGCCACGCTCCCAGCTCAGACTGCGATCCTAGGCGGGGAACCTCCCAGCTCACATCACAGTCAGGGGAGCTCCACTGGCTTGACATCCTGCCTGCTGGCAGAGACCCAGAAGAAACCACAGAATAGGGGAGGGTGGAAAGCAGTGAAGCCTGCTCCAGACTGCCAGACTGCAGATCTCAGACGGCCCCATCTACACACACAGACCTTTTGGCTAACTGAAGCCATTTCAGCCCCTCCCTGGCAGCTTTGCCCAGAGGGAGGGAACATAACTTTGACCCTTGCTAACAGCTTTTGTGGAGCTTGGAAGACTCACCCAACCCAGCCCCACCGAGCCTCACTGCCCTACCTGCCCCTGCTGAGGGGGAGGATAAGGAGACACCTGGAAGTCCCAGGGCCCCATCCATCACCTGAGGCACTAGAATACCTCTCCAGACGAATGAAAGCTGGTTACAGGACCCAAAAACAACATCGCAGCTTTCTCCTCCCTGCAAGTACCACCTACTGACACAGAGGTCAATTTGTATGTCATTTTACTGAATTTACTGACTCATCACACAGGGTGTGGTTGAATATCACCCACAAGCACCACCTACTTGCTCAGAGACTAAACTTGGCATGTCATTATCTAAATTAAAATCCAAAGGTAAGAAAAAACAGCTGCTCCAGATGGGAAGGAATCAGCAAAAGAACTCTGGAAGTATAAAGAATCAAACTGAAAGGACGCCCCCACAGGGGAATACCAGCTCTCTAGCAATGGATATCAACCAAATTCAGAACACTAAAATAATAGAAGAAGAATTTCAAACATGGATTGTAAGAAAACTCAATGATATGCAAGAGAAAATGGATACCCAACACAAATGACAAAAAAAAAAAAAAAAATCCAGTACTTGGAAGAAAAATTCACTAAAGAAATTGAAATATTAAAGAATAATCAAACAGAACTTCCAGAAATGAATAATTTATTTAAGGAATTACAAAACATAGTGGAAAGCCTCAAGAATAGGGTAGATCAAAAAGATCAAAGAATCTCAGGGATTGAGATAACACCTTTCAATTAAACAAGTCAGTCACAGAGACAGAGCAGAGAAATAAGAGAAAAGAGCAAAGCCTATGAGAAATGTGAGAGTATGTGAAGAGGCCTAACATGAGAATTATAGGCATTCCTGAGGGTGAAGAAGAAAATACACAAGGGTTGGATAAACTATTTGAGACTATAATGGAGGAAAATTTCCCTGGCCTTACTAGAAATCTAAATATCCAGGTACAAAAACTTCAAAGGACTCCTGGGACATTCATTGCAAACAGGAAGACACCATGACACATAGCATCAGACTGGCCAAAATGAACATGAAAGAGGCCCTCCGGTGAGCCGTAAGGTGAAAGCAGCAGGTAAGCTACAAAGAAAAACCCATCAGACTAACTGCAGACTTCTCAACAAGCCAGAGAGACTGGGGCCCCATTCTCTGTCTTCTCAAACAGAATAACGCCCAGCCTAGAATTTTGTATCCTGCAAAACTAAGTTTTGTATATGAAGGAGAAATAAACACCTTCTCAGATAAGCAAAGACTGAAGGAATCCATCAAGACAAGACCCGCCTTCCAGGAAGAATTCAGAGCAGTGTTACACACAGATCAGCACAACAGACGCTCCCCAGTGTAAAATCATACAAAAACTAAAGGTCAAAGGCCATATACCACAATGGCTCAAGAGATAAAGCAACAAAGTTCAACTCAACAAGATAAACAGAAATCTGCCCCACCTATCAATTCTTTCAATAAATGTCAATGGGTTGAACTGCCCACCAAAGAGACATATGCTGGCTGAATGGGTGAATATACACAAGGCCTGTATCTGCTGTCTTCAGGAACTACATCTAACCCACAAGGATGCATTCACACTCAGGTTAAGGGATGGAAAACAATATTCCATGCAAATGGAAGCCAAAAGAAAGCTGGTGTACCAGTTCTGATTTCAGATAACTTAGTCTTCAAATCAAGAATAGTAATGAAAGAAAAAGATGGTCACTATATAATGGTGAAGGGTACAATTAAACAAGAAAACATAACAATTCTAAATATTCATGCACCCAACTCAGGTGCACCTGGATTCATAAAGAAAGTCGTACTTGATCTAAACAGAATGATAAACACCAGCACCATAATAGCCAGGGACTTCAACACCCCTCTGACAGAAAAGGACAGATCCTCCAAACAAAAAATAAACAAAGAAACAATGGACTTAAACAGAACTCTAGAACAAATGGTCCTGACTTTCATTTACAGAAATTCTACCCAAAATCCACTAAATATATATTTTTCTCATCAGCTTATGGGACATTCTCTCAGATTGACCATACCCTAGGCCACAAAACATATCTCAACAAATTTAAAAGAATAGAAATTATACCATGAATCTTCTCGGACAACAGTGGAATAAAATCAGAAATCAACAGAAACTCCCATCTCTACCCAAAGTCATGGAACCTGAACAATCTTCTCCTGAAAGATTATTGCATTAAGGAGGAAATTAAGATGGAAATCAAAAGATTCTTTGAACTAAATGATAAAAGAGACATAAGTTATCAAAATCTGTGGGACACAGCTAAAGCAGTTCTGAGAGGAAAAATTTATATCCATAAATGCCTGCATCCAAAAGACAGATCACAAATCAACAATCTAATGAATCATCTTAAAAAACTGGAAAAGGATGAGGAAACCAACCCCGAACCCAGCAGAAGAAAGGAAATAACCACGATCAGAGCAAAACTAAACAAAATCAATAACAAGAAAACTATATAGAAGATTAATAAGACAAAAAGTCGATTCTTTGAAAAAATAAACTTGACATGCCTCTTGCTAGATTAATGAGAAGCAGAAAATAATAAGCTCAATCAGGAATGAAAAAGGAGAAATTACAACTGATACCACAAAAATACAAAATGTCATCTGTGAATACTGTAAAAACCTCTGTGCACATAAACTTGAAAAAGTGGAGGAAATGGACAAATTCTTAGAAACACACAGTCTCCCGAGGCTCAATGAGGAAGAAATACAATACCTGAATGACCAATAGTAGTACCAAAATTGAAGCAAAAATAAAAAAAACCTTCCTAAAAAAGTCCCAGACCAGATGGTTTCACACCCAAATTTTACCAAACCTACAAGGAAGAACTGGTGCCTATCCTGAAAAAATTATTACACAGCATTGAGAAGAAAGGAATCCTCCCCAATATGTCTTATGAAGCCAGCATCACCCTGATACCAAAACTAGGAAAGCACACAACAAAAAAAGAAAACTACAGTAGAATATCCCATATGAATACAGATGCAAAAATTCTCAGCAAAATCCTAGCAAACCAAATTCAGCTGCTTATCAAAAAAATAATCCATCACAACCAAGTGGGCTTCATCCCAGAGATGCAGGGATGGTTAAACATAAACAAATCTATAAATGTAATTCAACACATAAATAGAAGTAAAAACAAAGACCATATGATCCTCTCAATAGACACAGAGAAAGCATTACACAAAATTCAGCACTGTTTTATGATAAGAACTCTTAACAAAATAGGTATGGACAGGACTTGCCCAAAAATCATAAAAGCCATATATGACAAATCCATAGCCAACATCAAACTCAACAGGGAAAAATTAAAAGCATTCCCACTTAGAACTGGAACCAGACAAGGTCGTCCTCTATCACCACTTCTATTCACCATAGTGCTGGAAATCCTAGCCAGAGCAATCAGAAAACAGAACAAAATCAAGGGCATCCAAATGGGGACGTAAGAGGTCAAACTATCACTCTTTTCTGACAATATGATCTCATATCTAGAAAACTGTAGAGATTGTCCAGCGTCTCTATGAGCATCATGGCGCCATGAAGAATGCTCCAGACCACAATCTCAAGCTGAAGGAGGAGGAGAGACTCTTTTCCTTTCAAAGAGCTCTCGAACCTCTCCAAATCTCTGTATTTATTGTAGGGAAAGGTATATGTGTTTACAGTAAAGAACATATAGATAAAATCTTTGGTGTCATATAGTAAGCATATTGTTCCAAACAAGTCTATTTAGTGGTATACATTAAACTTATAATTTTATCTTGTTATTTCCTTGTTGTTCCTTAAGGCCATAAAGAAAAGGGAAGGGACCCAACACCAGTCACGCTTCCATACATTCCAAAGCCTGCTGTGTGCAGCCAGCTGATAACAATCATATCCCAAGAC
This sequence comes from Propithecus coquereli, assembly GCF_000956105.1. Taxonomy (NCBI): domain Eukaryota; kingdom Metazoa; phylum Chordata; class Mammalia; order Primates; family Indriidae; genus Propithecus; species Propithecus coquereli. Next base: position 935,362 of record NW_012150396.1, on the reverse strand, counting down.
CTGTTTGTAGGACTATCAGACATCCACCTTTCTCACAGTCCCTTTACCCAGGCCTTTATGCTTTTTCTAATATATTCTACAGAAAATCCCAAAGATTCTGCCATGAGACTACCGGAATTGATAAACAAATTCAGCAAAGTCTCAGGTTACAAAATCAGTGTACACAAATCAGTAACATTTCTATATGCCAACAACAGTCAAACTAAGAACTAAATCAAAGATTCAATACTGTTCACAATAGCAACAAAGAAAATAAAATACCTAGGAATATATTTAACTAAGAAGGTGAAAGACCTTTACAAGAAGAATTAAGAAACACTGAGGAAAGAGAGAACATAAACAGGTGGAAAACCATACCATGCTCATGGCTTGGCAGAATCAACATTGTTAAAATGTCTATACTACCCAAAGTGATCTACAGATTCAATACAATCCCTATTAAAATACCAGCATCATTTTTCACAGATCTAGAAAAAATAATTCTGTGCTTCGTATGGAACAAGAGAAGACCCCATATAGCTAAAGCAATCTTAAGCAAAAAGAACGAATTGGTAGGCATCAATTTACCAGACTTTGAGCTATACTACAAGACTATAATAACCAAAACAGCCTAGTACTGGTACAAGTACAGAGACATAGACCAATGGAACAGAACTGAGAACCCAGATATAAAACCATCCTCATGTCGTCATCTGATCTTTGACAAAGCAGACAAAAACATACACTGGGGAAAAGAATCCTTATTCAATAACTGGTGCTGGGAAAATTTGATAGCCACATGTAGAACATTGAAATGGGATCCACATGTCTCACCTCTCACAAAAATCAACTAACTCATAGTAGATAACAGACTTAAACGTAAGGCAGGAAACTGTAAGAATTCTAGAAGAAATCTTTGGAAAAACTCTTACAGACATCAGTGTAGGGAAAGAATTGATAAAGAAGACCCCAAAGGCAAGCACAGCAACAACAAATAAATGGGACCTGATCAAATTAACAAGTTTCTGCACAGCCAAGGAAACTATCATGAGAGCAAACAGACAACCTACAGTATGGGAGAAAATATTTACTTGCTAGATATCCAATAAAGGGCTGATAACTAGAATCTATATAGACATCAGGAAAATCAGCAAGAAAAAATCAAACAACCCCATTAATAAGTGGGCAAAGGACATGAACAGAAACTTTTCAAAAGAAGACCGTAATGGCCAACAAACAGATGAAAAAATGCTCAACATCTCTAATCATCAGGGAAATGCAAATCAAAATCACAGTGAGATATCACTTAACTCCAGTGAGAATGGCTTTTATCAAAAGGTCCCAAAACAATAAATGTTGGCGTGGATGGGGAGAGATGGGAACACTCATACACTGCTGGTGGGACTACAAACTAATACAACCTCTGTGGAAAACAATATGGAGATACCTCAAAGAGCTAAAAGTAGAACTACCATTTGATCCTGCAATCCCATTACTGGGCATCTACCTAAAGGGAAAAAAAGACATCTGTGCTAGAATGTTTATAGCAGCACAATTCACAATTGCAAAGATATGGAAACAACCCAAGTGTCCACTAATACATGAGTGGATTAATAAAATGTGGTATATGTATTCCAAGGAGTACTACTCAGCCACAAAAAATAGTGGTGATCTAGTAACCCTTATATTATCCTGGACAGAGCTGGAGCCCATTCTACTAAGTGAAGTATTACAAGGATGCAAAAACAAGTACCACATGTACTCATCATCCAATTGGATTTAAGTGATCATCAATTATGTGCACATATAGTAGTAACATTCATCAGGTGTTGGGCAGGTGTGGGGGAGGAGGGGATGGGTATATTCACATCTAATGGGTGTGGTGCTCACCATCCAGCGGGGGATGGACAGACTTGAAGCTCTGACTCGGGTGGGGCAAAGGCAATATATGTCATCTAAACATTTGTATCCCTGTAATATGCTGAAATAAAAAAAATTTTTCCGTTAAAAAAATAGATTTCAGCAATGAAGCGATAGGTGCCTAGTGTTTTCTTTGTGGGAAACACTAGGCTCGTTCCCTTTGTGGCAAGGCTTTGGTAATAGAGTCAGTTTCCTTAAAAGATATGGAGCTATTAAAATTTCCTATTTTTTTTTGTTAGGGTTGGTAAATTTTGTTTTTCAAAATAGTTTTTCATTTTACCTAAATCATGAAATCTATAAGCCTAAAGTTCATTATAATATTAGCTTTTCTTTTCAGTATTTGTGAGCTCTGTAATTATATCAGCTTTCATTGCTATATATGTAATTTGTGTTTCTTATTATTTCTTGATTAGTCCTTGCAGAAGATTATTAATTTTATTAATCATTTCAAGAAACTCTTTGAGGCTTTGTAAATTGTTGGTTAATTTTGTATTAAAATTTCTATGGCTTCTTAAGATAAAAATATATTCCACTGATCTTTAAAATTTTTGTTAATTGGGTGAAATTCACGTAACTTAAAATGAACTATTTGGAAGTGCACAATTCAGTGGCATTTAGTACACTTTCCATGTTTGTGTGACTACCATATCTATCACATTGAAATTCAGTTTTTTTTTATTTCGAAAGAAACTCCTATACAGTTTGAATATCCCTTATCTGAAATCGTTGGAACCGGAAGTGTTTCAGATAATGGATTGAATTTTTTTGAATTTTGGAATATTTACATATACATAATGAGATATCTTGGTGATGGGACCCAAGTCTAAACACATCCTTTATTTGTATTTCATATATACCTTATACACATAGCCTCAAGATAATTTTATACAATACTTTTATTCATTTTTGTATGAAAATAATTTGAGCATACTGATCCATCAGAAAGCAAAGATGTCACTCTTTCAGCCACCCATGTGGACAATCTATGGTTGTTTGGCATCACCATCATTCCTGACTCTGAATTTATATGCTACTGATAAGCAACTGTTTTCTTACATTTATTCACATGTAAGTACTTAACAATACGAAATATGACATATCACTAATACAGTGAACAAATAATGTGTTCAGGGTGGTAAGTGTTCAGAGAGTACAATTTGGCTGAAGAATAAGATTCTCAAGGAAGATCAATAGTGAATAAGGGTAGAAAAGTAGGTGAAGGAGTCTAAACAAAAGGTAGACTGGGGATATTGGTGACTAGGAAATTGTCCTCAAGTAAAATGAGTGCATTAGGAAAGCCAGAGAAAGATGATTGAGAGCACGGATTTCTGCATTGTAATGATTTTCACGTATTTCCTCTGTTTGACTTAATAGAGAGCAAGAGGTAGAATGTAGCAACATCTCTCCGGAGAAGATCCTGTTAACACTCAGCTGTCATCAACCTGAGCTGGATAAAGAATAAGGCCATTTACACACTTGTGCAAGGTACACAAGTCTATGAGAGGCCTTAAGACAACAAAAAAGCAATAACAAAGCAGTTAAGTCTCTACAGAAAATTCTAGTTATGACATAGAAACATGTCCAATCTTCCCTCTCTGCCAAAGTGAAAATGATAATCATATTTCTTATTTAGTATTATGGTTTTGATTTTAAATTCCATCTGTAGGCACCAACCTTCTCTCTATTAAATAAATACGGAAGAAATATTTAAATGTCAATTTGAAATGATGCCACATTATTTTTCTGCCTGAGAGTAATCATAGGTTTTAGTCCATTCCTTCATCCAATTATAGATCAGAAAAGGATTTTTGACAATTTTCCAACAAAAAGAGAGTAGGGAAGTTTAAAGATGATTCATTACTTTATTGGAAAGTAAATATCACCATATCTGAATATGGGAAAACAATCAATCAAAATGTTTAGACCTACAGCAATTTTTATAAAACAAGATAAAGAGAATATTACACAATACCCTTGAAGGAAAGCAGACGTCTTAAATGACCTATTACAGAAACTGAAATAAATTTTTGCAGACTGGTTGGCAGATCAAAAAAATAAAAAAAGAGTCAAAGGAAATATATTTGAAAAGGAAAAATTGAAGAGAACCTAACCTAAATATGCAATTAAATCCATATCAGAATTAGTTAAGATCAAAATTAACACTTCAAAGGATTTTAGAAGCCATCCAGAATGCAGGAAAAAGGAATACAAAACATGAAAGCTATTAAAGAGAAGATGATAGCTGTGGGAGAAAAGAGAGTGATTTGATTTACGAATTACAGGTGTTTCTAAAGAATTGAGTTAGAAAACTTGAAACAAAAACTATAATCAAGTACATAATTTAAGACAAATTCACTCTCCTGAAGAAAGTATACCTGTTTACATTGACTTACAGAGAGTTCACACAACATTAATGAAAAGAGACCCACTTTCTGATCAAGTATTTGAATGATAAGAATGTAGAAATATTCAGGGAGTATTTGGACTCAATGGAGTAAATCCCAGGCCAAGGCTCAGTCTTCTCTGAATATTAAAAGCCAGGTGAAACTTTTATACATTTTTGAAGGAGTTCCTGAGAAACCTGTCGTGTTTACTTCTGTAGCTTTATTGAAATAGGGACTAGCACATCATAGTTGCCTACCACGTGTGAAGGGCAAAAGGCATTGCTAAAAATTTAATTTATAAACATACACCCTTCTTGGACAACAAAAGAAATCTCTTAACATTGTACTTCATCTGGTGAAGAGGTGTATCCTAACTAATATTTTGAGCATTGAGAAATTGTAGTATGAAGTAGACCAGCAATGCAGCCAGTGACAGGAGTGGCTGGTAGAATCACTGAAGATTGCCATACTAGACAGCCCAGAAGTTAGTGCAAAAGTTGCTTCCCAAAGATGCTTCTGTGTAAAACTTCAAAGGAAATCATCTTACGATGACTTTTTTTTTTTTTACCCATTACAGGACTAATCTGTAATTGCCCACCCCCCCGATAAAATCCTTCTAAATCGACGGACTTTAAAAAGTCGATTTTACTATTCCTAGATACGTGCCCTATTCCTCATCCTCAACACACAGAGTGGAAACATGCCAAAATGTGACTTTTGAAAGATCTATTAATAAAAGATTTTGGATGAATTATCTATATTTCATTTTCTGTGTTTTGTAATTTTACTTCAGGTATTTATATTGAATAATTCTTTGTTTTCAGGAAAATACAAAATTATTATAGTAGTAATTTCTGAATATTGGCCCCTAGTGACTAAACAGCTCTGAAATGTGTAAATGAAAATAGGAATCCATTTTTTTTATACTTTTGAGAGTTCCAATTGAGAATCCAATAAAATACTGAAGAAATAAAACCTTTTTTTGTACATGTTACGCTTGAGCATATTCTAGTCTTACAAGCTCTGAAAACTTTTTCTGAAAGTTGGCCATTGAACTCTTAATTGTGTACTTCTAGCCAAATCCACAACTCACACTAGATCTTGATCCTGCATCTGAGCTCCGGTTCATGCTGCTTTCCCGTGAAGCCTGAAAAAGCCATCACTGACTTTCCCAGCACAGGACATTTTCTGGGGTCTTACTTGATTCAGCAGATTTCCCTGAGAGTGAACAAATGAAGCATGAAGATTTAGATGGAACTGTCTAACACAAGCTCAGGTTATTATATCATTAATAAGAATTAAATCATTGGCCCTGCTGTCCCTCAGGTTTCAAAGTCAATTTGCTTTCTTTGTAGCTAACTGGCAAAAGAAAGGAGTCAAATGATCAATTCACAACAGGAGACACCATGTCATTTACTACACAATCAGTCCTCTGTATTCTGTCAATGAAGATGGACCAAAAGAGATCACCTTCAGGTTTATTGTTGTAATGAAAATTATTGACCTGGTATCAGTGGAAACAAGAATATACCAGCAGCTCTTTCTTTTATAAAACTTTATGACTTTTTAAATATTATAAGAACTATAAAATAAAATATTTTTCGGTTGGGGACAGTAGATTCTCCTGACCTACCATTTTGGAATTTTTACCCTTGTTCTATATAGTCAGAGATTTTTGTTGTTGTTTGTTTTGTTTTTGTTTTGGCTATATGTAATAAAACAAGGATAGAGAGAACTCTAGAATAGCATCATAACTGGTTAGTTACTGCAGGGGACAAGAAATGATTTGTTATCTAGCAGAAATAACTAGGTACCTAGAATTTGCATGCAAGCTATTGAGTTACCTGCAAATCTAGTCTGGCTCAGAGAACCTAAAAGAACACAACCAATGCCTCCTAAAGATGGCTGGCTGTTAGGGGAATGATGTTGCAGACTAAAAATAATGTGGATAGAAGGGAAAATAATTTCAGAAGTGCTCTACCAACCTCAATGCAAATTCTGCACACAGGAAGGTGCATTGTGAATCCACCATAGTACTTCACTTTTGGCTCTCACTAGACTTTGTTTCACTCTGCCAAGGAAACAGTTAAGAATACGTAAGACCTCAACTTGGATGCCAGTCTATTAAAGCCACTTCAAATTGTCAAGATTCTATTGAGTGAGAATCAGGGTGAGTAAAAATGGGCCCTTAATGAGCCATATTTCAGTCTCAAACAGTAAAAATCAGTGCTGTGTTCTAAGAACCTACTTAAAATCTTTGTTATGACCATTTATTATAGTAGCTGCATACATACTCTCCTAGTATAGAAATTAGGAAAAGTGTCCTCTCCTTTTGTTGATAATATGGTTCATCTATACATTGACTATGTACAATATATACATTTGAGTGCATATTGTGTTCTAGGTACTGTTTTCAGCTATGAGATAAATCAGTGAGAAAAAGCAAAAGCAAATGCAAAATCAATGTCCCTGACATCAAGAAGAATGCATTGTAAAGTTGTCACCTAGGCACACTGTGACATGCCATTAGAGTCTCTTATAAAAGGCTTAAACCAAATTTTGATTTCATTGCTTAGCAATTTTGTTAAATGTTCTTATCTCTAGTAATGTATCCACATATTGTTTTTAACTTTCTCAGTAGAAAATCATAGTATCTACAAATTATGGCAATTTTATTTTTTTATTTCTCATTCATATTTATTTTACTATTTGTCATTTCATTTTACTATAATTTATGTAAAAATTGGCAGAAATTCCTTTGGAATCAATTTTTATTTCTACACTTTTTTGACATTTTAAGTAAAATATGATACACATATATAAGTGCATAAAACTACATATATAACTCAATAAATTACCAGAAAGAGAAACATCTTTGTAGCCGTCACCCTGATTTAGAAGTAGAACATTACAAGAACACTGAAAGGGCAAATGTGTGAAGTATTTTGATAAAAAATTTTAACCTTCAATTCATATCTTCGTGTAATCCTTTTCTATTAGAAAATATGGATCTCAATAAGATATCACCTCCTATCAAGCTCTAAATTAGCAGCATGCTTAAGTTTTACTTTAGAATGCAAAAGTTTACTTTGTTTTGATTATATTTTCTGAATTTATATTACTAGTATCTGTACAGCTACAAATAGTTGAATAATGAACCTAAATATTTTAGTGGCCTTATTATGGTTAAAAAATAATGGTGGGGGGGGATAGTAAAGAAAATAATTTAATAGCCAGCCAAACACGTATTTAAATACCCAGTTACCGACTCTAATTTCTAACTCTAATATTTCATTAAATTTATTGTATTCTGGGTAACATTTTAATTTTTCTAATAGACTGTATTTTTCATCCTTTAGACAGTTCTCAAACACAGATACTGCTGGATACTTCTGACTTAAAAAGCATTCAAGGTAGTCATTGCTCCTCCCTGGGTGTAGCCCATAACAAGTGGTTCTTTCCTTGATTAGTTGGAAAATGAAAATGTAGCTACATCTTGACAAGGCAAAATAAATAAATATATATATATATATATACATATGTGTGTATATACACATGTATAATTATAGAGCAGTAAAATATAAAACTTATCCACCTACTGAAAGTAAGCAGAAAGTGATTTTATAGCAATTTTCAAATAAAAATGTGGCATGCAACGGGTAGTAGGAGTGGAAGGGGGACCCCAGGAAGCCCTGCCCAGCCCCACCTCTGCTGCCGGCCTAGGTACCACCACACACAGAGAGGAACCACGCCTGCCTGCCACAGCCACCATCACTGCAACCACGAACAACGAGGCCGAGATCCAGTAGCTGCAGTCTGCGCTCTCAGAGCTACTGTCACCAAGCCCTGGCACCACGAGGAGTGGGGCCCTGCAGCCTCACACCAGCAATGCCTTCCTGTAGGGGCTGAGGGAGCAGACAAGGTCATCGCAATGAAGGTTTTGGGAACAGTAAAATGGTTCCGTGTAAGAACTGGATATGATATCAACAACAGGAACGACACCAAGGAAGATGTATTTATACACCAGACTGCCAGAAAGAAGGATCAACCCAGGAAGCTCCTTGGCAGTGTAGAAAGTGGAGAAACTCTGGAAGCTGATGCTGTTGAAGGAGAAAAGGGTCTGCAGACAGAGAATATTATAGGCTGTCTCGGAGTTCCAGTTCAAGGCAGTAAGTATGCAGCAGATGATGGCTATTAAACACTAGCCACATTGCAAGGGTCCTCCATGCCAGCGGTCCCCAACCTTTTTGGCACCAGGGACCAGTTTCATGGAAGACAATCTTTGCATGGATGGGGTGGGGGGGTGGTTTCAGAATGATTCAAGTGCATTACATTTATCGTGCAGTCGAACCTTTTTGCTGATGATACTCTGTATTTGCAGCTGCTTCCCAGCGCTAGCATCACCACCTCAGATCATCAGGCATTAGATTCTCACAAGGAGTGAGCAACCTAGATCCCTCACATGTACAGTTTACAGTAGGGTCCGCACTCCTATGAGAATCTAATGCCGTGGCTGATCTGACAGGAGGTGGAGCTCAGGCGGTGATGGGAGCGATGGGGAGCGGCTGTAAATACAGATGAAGCTTGCTCACCCTGCTCACCTCCTGCTGTGCAGCCTGGTTCCTAACAGGCCACAGACCGCTACTGGTCCACAGCTTTGGGTGGGGATAGCAGCTCCACACAATTACCAGAATAGCGATAATGAGGGGGAAGAACCAGGGATGGGAGAGTGCTCCTAAAGGCCAGGCCCAACAACATGGCCCTGCTGCAGGTGAGGGTTCCCACCTTCCTGCATACGGAGACCCTGTGGGTGTCCATTGCAGTATTCCAACCCTCCTGTGCAAGAAGTGGCAGAGGGCACTGAGAACCAGGGTGCAGGAGCACAAGGTGGATGAGGGAGGCAGAATATGTATTAGGGTTATAGACCACGAGTCTGTAAGGGCCCTCCTCACCAAAGGCATCCTAGAGAGGAAGGCAATGAAGAGGATAAAGAGAATCAAGGAGAATAAGCCCCAAATCCAGTGGTCAGCTCTACGTGGGTGCCGCTGCAACTTCAATTACAGACACAGACACCCAGAAAACCCTAAACCAAAAGATGTCAAAGGGACAACAAGTGGCTGACTCACTAGCTGAGGATTAGTCGGCTCAGGAGGCTGAGCAGGGAGGGGCTCTACCATTGTGTGGTTTAATTGCCCAACAGGAAGAAATGAGTATGAAATTGCAGCAATAAGAAACGAACAAAAGATTGGAGCTGAAGAGCTTACGTGCTTGCTTTTTGCCTGTTGACCAGATAATTAGAACTATCTGCATGAT